>NC_081162.1:7023563-7323563 GCF_012432095.1 Onychostoma macrolepis
CTTTAGATAATGCAGTAAATGCAATAAGCCACTGAAGGATTTGTCCACAAATAAGTCTTGTTGCTGAGTGCATAAACAGTGGTAAAAATCACTGTAAAGTTCCGTTTCAGATTGGCTTTTGCTTTTATAAACTGGCAACAACAGATTTAAAAGATGTAATATTTAAATAGCTTATTAATAAGTATAATTTAGTTAATTAATGTTCAATTTTTTAAATGAGATTAAACAGCTTAAATGTGTTATATTTGTGTTTAAAACACACCAAAAGTGTGCTTTATTGTATCGAGTGTACTTGTAGTGTGCTTCAAATCTTAAAGTATATTTAAAAAAAACTGTATTTGTGGATAATATAATATGAATTAAACAAAAGGCCAATTAAGTGTACTTAAAGAGAGACACTTTTACGACTATACTTCTTAACATACTTTGAAAAGTGCACTTTATAATAATGCTAAATTAAACATTTCACCTAAAATGATTTAGTTGTAATAATTTATCATGCTTTAAAGATGTACGCTAATTTTGATGTGTTGACTAACATAGTAAAGCACATGTACTTTTACATTTAAAATGAATATATTTTAATGTACTAAAATGCAACTTCATCATTACAAATATGTATTTACAAATATGATTAAATACATGACATACCAGTTTCAATAGAAATGGCAGTTAAGTATATTTTAGTTTACCACAAATGAAGCATATCCAGCAGTACTTTAACCACATTTCAAAGACATTTATTTTAACTATGTTAATATGAAATTACAGATAAAGATATACTTAAGTCCTACTTAAGTATGTCAAAAAAACGGTTTTTTTAGTTGCATTTAATATAGATTTAAAACAGTACATTTTCTTTTAAATTGCAATTAACAGGCACTTGTCCAAAAACACTACATTCGGTTCACATATTATATAGTATATTATTTCTGTTAAAAGTCCAAAACAGTAAAAAATTAAATGATCTGTGACTGTCGTTATCTATAGTGTGTGCTTTTTTTTTTTCTCTTTTCTTCAGAGATGTACTGTATCTAAATTACAAGCGCATTGTTAGCTCAGCCCTTGTGCATTATTGGTATGGTCACTAGAGGGCAGTGGTGATTGTTTTAATGTATTTTCCACCAATTGTAGTTGTTTCCAAACTACCTATGCTGCCCATAAGCAATACAATGACTAATTAATGTCCCTGTTGAGAAGACCAAATTAGACAAGCTCGAAATTCCATGCAGGTTCAGACAGGTCAGAGCTGGTTTGGCTAGTAAATGCTGATCAGCCAGTCATGCTGATCTCTATTGTGGAAGGGAAAAAAAGAAAGGTCATATTAGTTTAAGCTGTATTTTGGTTAACCAGCAACAGTCGACCAGGTCAACTTTGTTTCCCACCATCTGGTAATCCAGCTTGAAAACTTACAAAACCACTTGAGGCTGGTTTTAGTTGTGCATTTAAGCAAAGTGACAGATATGACCGTATTGGCTCACCTTTGCGGTTCATTCCCATCTGCAGGCACTTGAGCAGCCTGCAGTACTGGCAGCGGTTGCGCTGTTTGCGCGACATCTCGCAGTTCTTGTCGCGGCTGCAGCGGTAGACGCGCTTGTTGCAGATGCTGCGCTTGAAGAAGCCCTTGCAGCCCTCACAGGAAATAATGCCATAGTGCAGTCCTGTGGCACGGTCTCCGCAAATAAGACAAGAGCGCTGCTCAGCCTGGTCATCTGAGAGAAACACACAAATACACATGTGCATACGAATGTATTCTGTATATTTTAGATCAATTATTTTGCCACCATTTACATCTATTGTACATTCATTCATACACTAAAAGTCCTACTGACCGCAAACCTTTGAATAGTAATGTTTTTGAAAGGAGTCTCTTATATGCTCACCAAGGCTGCATTTATTTGTTTAAAAATACAGCAAAAACTGGGATATTGTGGACTATTATTACAATTCAAAATGACTATTTTGCATTTGAATATATATATTTCAAAATGTAATTTATTCCTGTGTATCTTCAGTCACATGACCCTTCAGAAATCATTCTAATATGCTGATTTGCTCTCAAGAAATATTTATTATTATCAATGCTGAAAACAGTTTGTAATATTTTAGTGAAAACAGTGAAACATTGTTTTCAGGATAAAAGAGTAAAAAGTTCAAAAGAACAGCATTTATTTAAACTATAATATTTTTAACATTATACATTTCTTTACTAGTCATATTTGTTCAATTGAATCCACTGTTTCTGAATAAAAGTATTATCTATAACAGAAAAGAGAATTATTTTGTACATAAAAGCATCATAAAACATAATAAAGTTACAAAAATCTTAAATAAAAAGTGAAAGTGTTTTTAAATAAATATCTACAACTTTTTCTGACGTTACAAAGGCTGTGTGGGTTAACCTATAATTACTTCCACCTTTCATTCAAAATCTGATGCATTATTTTACACGGAATATCCAGTTTTACCCAGAAATGCATCAGATAATTAAAGTTAAATGCATTTCAAAAGTCACGCCACATTACTTTCAAGATACTTCCAACAAAATCATCAGGATTCATTTATAGAAAGAAAAAAAGTAGGCAATTTAGAAATAATTGAGATTGAAGGACCCTATTCCCACAACACCAAGACAAACAAACACTGTACACACACACACACACACACACCCTCCCCCGGCCAAAACAGGATCCTTGACCAGATGGGTGGGTGCCATAGTAACGGTGAATGGCATGGCCGCGAGAGGAATGTGCTTGCTCACCGAGGCTGTGGCGTCACGGCTGACTTAGCGAAGAACGGGTTCAAACCAAGAGCAGCGGAAACACTAACCCTCCCTTCCTCCTCCCCTACTTCCCTCTGTCCCGCTCGCCCGCTGTCAGGACTATGAGATCAGCTAACACTGAAGCCTGCCACCTAATGAAGCTGTACAATCAACACCGCTGCTCCTTCACAAGACCAAATAAACCCCACGGAGGAGAGAAAGAGGCTGAGAATGAATCATTCTTTTGAACCGATTCTTTTTAAAGATTCAATCAAACCAATTGTTTGGGAGTCAAACTAAGAGGCAGAAAATAAAATCACTCAAATCAAAACTCACAAAAATGAATCAGATGCTATCAATAATGCTTTAGTTTGTAAAACTAAATACAGTTTTATAAAAATGTTAAAATGTGACAAGCTATCAGAATTTCAGCTTATTTTTGGTCATACATATATTTTTTGATACAAATATCAGCAAAAATTGCATATTTTTGTTCAGTTTGGGACTCTGAATAAAACAAGTCTTTTTTCCTCCATATTCTTCACTCTATGAACCTCGTATATTAAATATACTTTTTCAAAAATATATGTATCTTTTAATTTTGTATCAGGTTTCATACATTTTTCCTTTTTCAGAGTATTTATATGTCAGACTTTACAGGCCTAATACAGCGGCATGTGATGAACATCAGCGTTTAAGTAATCGCATGATGAAATAAATTCATTGAAAGGAAAAATTTATAACGATTCAGGCTTCTCAGCATTATAAAGATGACATCTTTCCATTTGTGTAAAGGTGATAGCATAAAGTGGTGAAAGATCCACAGCTTATTGAAGTGGAAATGTCAGGATAAAGCATCGCGGAAAGTCAAACGGATAAACACAAACAAGGATCGTTTCTGCGTGAAAGAGCGAGGGGAAAAAAAGGAAAAACACTGCTGCTGACGGAGAATGTGGCGGGGCCGGGACTGTGGACCATTAACGGAGAGTTCAAGTCATAAAAACAGGGTCATGGCCCAGCGCCTTTTCTTTCTCAATATGAGAGGGAGTTCCACAGGCCCGTCATTACAGCAGAGTCAAGAACAGGCCATTCATACCATCTGACATGCCTTTTACTCCTCTATAGGACAGTATGATTACAGTGCAAATGCTGCCTTTTCTTTCGGCCGCCTTTCTGTGGGCTTTCAAAGCGGCGACGCTTCAGTGTTTTCTGAGGGTCAACAGTGCAGGGATACAGTCGAATGTTAAGTGTGGGGCTTTCAGTCTTACTTTACAGACCATGTTTAGTCTCTCAGAGGGTTTAAAGGTTCGTATTTTGACTTGAAGCATGAGGGTTTGCTTACAAATATTTGAAATGATTTACAAATGAACTGATAGATGACTAATGAATTTCAGACAGATGACTGCTGGGAAAGAAAATAATCAGTAAATATTTTTCTTGTATTCTGTTTCATCAGAATACAAGAAAGCCAAAGGGCCACAAGAAAAGCTATCAGTCTGATATTAAATACAGACTACCGTTCAAAAGTGGTCAGTAAGATGTTTTTTTTAAAGAAATGAATACTGCACGGATGCATTCAGTTGCCCAATAGTGACAGTAAAGACATGAATTTCTATTTCCAATAAATCCAGAAAAAAATGGTTTTCCACAAAATATTAAGCAGCACAATTATTTTTTATCATTGGTAATGGTAAGAAATGTTTCTTGGGCAGCAAATCAGCACATTAGAGTGATTTCTGAAGGATCATGTCACACTGAAAACTGGAGGAATGATGCTAAAAATTCAGCTTTGCATCACAGGAATAAATTACACTTTATAATATATTACGATAGCAAACAGTCATTGTAAATTGTAATAATATTTCACAATATTACTGCTTTTAAACGAATAAATGGGGAACATAAGAGGCTTTCAAAAACATTAAAACATCTTACCAGCCACAAACAATTAAATGTGTATTTGTGATATAAAATGCAGCAACATTGTGAGGTTTTAATAGTTTAAAATGTGTAAAATAGTGCAAGAATTTCTGTGAATCCGTTTAACTTTAAATTGTCAATTTCAATGAACTGATTCAATGAATCTATGCAATTTTCATTTATTATGTTTTAAGAAAAATTGTTTCATGACACATGCCAAATATCACCAACAGGCTGAATAATATTGAACCACTATATTTTTAGCCCTACTTGGTGGGTCTTGTGTCCCTTTTTGTCTCCCAGGGTGAGAATATGCGAACAGACTCTCACTGATCTGTTAGATCTGGAGAATAGGAGACTTCTAAAAGCTTGCGCTATTACCATCTGAATGACATTGGCATTGAGATACCTGTGGTGATCTTTAACATACTGAGAGCTTTACTATACTAGAGAGCTCACTGTCAGATAAAGCTTATACAGGCCTTTCAAAGCTAAACATTGTCACTCTTTTACTGTTTATCAGCACTAAAACTGATGCATGTGCTACCAAATCATAAACTGCTTGCCTCTAACACACAAAAGTCAACCCTATTATTTTAATAAACGTGACACACAAGACGAGTGAAGAAGGGTGAGTAAATGAATCCGGATTGAGCACAAAAGTCAAATACTCTTTGGCTGTGACTTCATACCTTGGTGACATATTTGTCAAATGGAGAGGACGCCCATATGCGGTACTGTAACACTGACCCTTCCTTGTTACCCAAACCATTTGCCTGGAATTCCTGGCAGATGTTACGTTATGCAGGAGGCATTTGAAACCATAAATTATTGACCAGTGTATGTGAAATGACTGACTTCCTTTAATGAGAAAACACTGCTTCCAAAGTTGGCTTCCTTTATTCACACCCTGGCCTTCTTTGATTGGTTAAATTTGTCGCCCTCTCTTTCAAGTGCATGGCCACCCTATAAACCTGGAGTTCTCTCACACCTTCACACACTTGATCCCACAGCGTCACTTCACACCCATCTGCCCCGTCTCATTCTGCCCTGTCACTCACATGCACGCTCCAGAAAAGCTGCTACAACCAACTGCCACGCTTATTTAGGGAAAATGACTTGCAGCTTCTGGAATTCTTTTACAATCTTTTTGAATTTGTTAGTTAAAAACTTCATGAAAATATGCCCAGGCCACAGCGGAGTCTAAACTGCGGAGTTAAAACTGTTTAAATAAAAATATAATCCTCAATATAAGCCTATTCGTTTTTGTTTTTTTGGCATGTTTATCAGTTTTTATGGCGTGTTTTTGTGGCATTCTAAAAAATTTCAAAAATTTAGAAATTAATGTCATTGATTAAATGTAATTTTTGCTGCATTACAATATTTTTTTTTTTACTTTATTGTAAATAAATAATATTAAATGATTTGGCCACCAAATTCAAATTTTCTATATGCGCTTAACTGTTTTGAAAATGTTGTGTGTCAAAGTTTGACGTCAGTAATATTTGTTTTTTTCATTGATTATTTATATTCAGCAAGGAATAAAAATTAAAAAGTAACAGTAAAGACATTTAGAATGTCACAAAGATTCCTATTTCAAATAAATGCTGTTCTTTTGAGCTTTCTATTTAAATTCTGAAAAAAACATTAATAATAATTTTTTAAAAATTTTTTAAAAATATTTTTTGAGCATCAAATCAGCATATTAGAATGATTTCTGAAGGATCGTATGAAAAAAAAATCTAAATGGTCTTAAAAAACATTTGATTAAAATATATTTCTTATTTATTGCTTTTGATTTGGGGTGAAATATGACATGTTCTTGACTAGCTTAGTGAGATTCATTCCCTCATTATTTACCTCATCCATCCCATGTGACTCTGAAGAGGTGTGTTGAATGTGTGGCAGAATGAAAAAGTCAGGTTTAAACATTGATTTGAATCTTTCCTGTTGCTTTGGGCTGTGTGTCCCCACCCTCCACACACACTGGGCTCAGACCCCCCACTGCACCTATTAAAACCTGCATTGTTACCCTGAGGTCAGGCCGGGTTTCATTCCAAACTTTACCACGAGCAGGAAATGCAGCGCCTGCAGTTTAAACAGGGACACTGATATCAGTATCCTGACTGAAAGCACAGATAAACAAAAGTACAGTATTAAAAAAAAAAAAAAAAGAAAATCTCACAATGAATGCTCATTATATCTAGACTTTAGATTACTTACACAGAAATCCATATGTATAGACAAGTTGTTTATGTCTACAAAATTAATTTCAATCATTTCAGTGAAAACGTATAGATCAAAATTTTTTAACATCATGAGAAATGTTTCTAGTCAAGTGTGAGCAAATTTTTGACTGATAGATCATTATTGTGAAAAAATGACAATGAACTGTAGAATGTACAATGACTACCGTAGAAATTTTTTTTTTTTATTAAATATTAAATTAATATTTTTATTCAGCAAGAATGCATTAAATTGATCAAAAGTGACAGTAAAGACATTTACAACGTTACAAAAGATTTCTATTTCAAATGAATGATTTTGAACTTTCTATTTATTGTAATTAAAAGTAATTGATCAACATTGATAATAAGAAATGTTTATTAAGCAGCAAATCATCATATTAGAATGATTTATTAAGAATCATGTGACACTGAAGACTGGATTAATGATGCTGAAAATTCATCATTACATCAGAGGAATAAATTACATTTTAACATATGCTCACATAGAAAACACTTATATTAAACTGTAATATTATTTCACAATATAAAAGTTTTTACTGTATTTTTGATCAAATAAATGCAGCCTAATAATTAAAAATTTACCAAGAAATGATCAAAATATCATTTGAACTCCACTACAGTTACTGTTACAACAATAAAAATGTAAACTTGATATCTGCCACCAAAACTCTGAAAGATTTTACACTAGACACTATTAACTGTCTATACTTTCTACACTATGAATGTACATGCCAGTGGCCATGTGTCCGGGCAGGTGTGCGTCCCAGCAGCGGAGGATGGGAGGACAAAACAGATGAAGGCGAGCAGAGAGCGGAGGATGGGGAGAGAAAGAAAGACAGAGGTCTAACTCTCTACGAGGGCTTTGTCTTTTGTTTCCATTACAAATCAATCCTAGCTGAGCGGGCATGAGGTGGGGGGACTGTCCTGTACTTTTCCGCTCTTAGCACTCAACTCTTCCTTCTACTTATGATCTATATGCACACCTTTGACTTTTTGCAAATGCTTAACCCTGTCGAATCGGCCTATACATAAATCAAATTATTTCAAAAATCAATTGAGATTTAATTTTTATTGACAAATGTCAAGCCAAACCGTGATCTGGGGCAAATCACAGATATGCTGGTTAAATTGAAGTTTGTTCTCTATCCCAACTGATTTCAAGTACCCACCGATCCCGTTCGGATCTCCTCACCACCTCCACAGCCCGGACAGTGTTATGTTAATCGTCTGAGCTCCACACTTCCACAGTCATGACTAGCTCAGCTTTTCTCAAACCCAAAGCATGAAAGAAAGAATGAGAAGACTCTGCTCCCCTCCCCCTTTGACCTGCACACTGTAGTAATCTCATAACCATCACAAGAGGCCTGGAATTAGCATGTGGTAATTACACTGAGGCTCGGTCTTAATGTAAAGCAAACCATTCTGCTTACATAGACTGAATTAATCCTGGAGCTCTAAGAAAAGCTTTGTGCTTCATGTAAATGTGTTTCTGACAACAGTGCATTCTGACAGTTTTGCATGGTTTTTTTTTTTTTTTCATTTGGAACCAATATAGATTTTAAGCTGTTAAAGATGCATTCATTATATACAGATAAAAAGTTTGGGGGAAATAAGATTATTTTTTTTATATTAATAATTTTGAAAGAAAGAAATACTTGAATTAAGGATGTGCTCATAAAATAATTATAAGAAGAAAAAATGTTTCTTGAGCAGCAAATCAGCATATTAGAATGATTTCTGAAGTATCATGCGACACTGAAAGATTGGAGTAACGATGCTGAAAATTCAGCTTTGATCACAGGAATAAATTACATTTCACAATATATTCAAACAGAAAAATTATTTTAAATGAAATAATATTTCACACTATTACTCTATTTTTGATTAAATAAATGCAGCCTTGGTGAGCAAAAGAGACTTCTTTCAAAAATATAAAAAATTGTGCTGATTCCAAGCTATTTAATAATCACGTATATTATATCACCAGCTAATTAAACCATCCGAAGTCCAATTATCTGAAATCTTGACGAAACAAAAGTGAACATTTGAACCTTACAGCCAAATTAAGGAGGCACAGAGGAGTGAAGTTACATCAGAGTATTGACGCGCTCATCCACATCGCTGCGTTTCAACATCTTGAGCATTGTTTGGCCTCTCAGTAGCATCTATAGTTAGCTTAACAAAATCAATAAAGGCCATCAGCAGATAAAACACATCAAAACCTGAAATATTTGCAAACATTACACAAGACACCAAACCCTATTGATCAGGGCAGATGTTTTTCTTAGCTCACCATTTCTGAGATCTGCTATCTGGGTTTATGGGTCAACAAATACAGTCGAGGGCTCTGAAAATTTAAATTATTTCATCTAAAGTGATTGATGTAAAAACCATTTAGATGAACAATAAGTCTAATAATAAGCCTCAAATTTGTGTACGGCTCAAATTACATATAATTCTGGTCTATAATGGGGAAAAAGAGTCTTTTTGTGAGGTAAAGATCACATACCAGAAGGTTTTCAGCTACAGTATGGCCCTCATTTGAGAATACAAAAAGGTTGCAGCGATAAATCAATGAAAAGCAATGAACACAGACATCAATGATGTCAAAATAACACCTTTGTTTATCAGGCCTTCTGTGTGAAACAGCTTCACGTCTCCTAATGATCTCAGCACAGGATGAGTTTAGTGATTTACACTGCAAAAATCATTTGTTTTGAAGTTGTAAATAAATATTATAGGAGATTGTTTTACAAGAAAAGACGGTTCGATCCTTCAACTTCAAAATTTCATATTGAATTCAATGGGTTTTTCATACACTCACAAATAAAAGGCATTGATGGTTCCATGAAGAACCTTTAACATCCACGGAATCATGGAATCAAATCTTTTAAGAACTGTTCCATCAACGTGGTTCTTCTATGGCTTTGCTGCAGAAACCCTTTATTTTTGAGCTTGTAGATGTTGATAAGGGCTCATTTGTTGGAGAGCAGAAAGGTCGCTTCCTGAACAGGTTTTAGTTACTAAATTTAGCCCAGAATGGCTGAACCTGTACTCCCTGATGTCCTCTGCCGCTATTGATCTTCACATCGCCTGAATCCCCCTCCCCCGTGTGTATGAGCGCACACAAACACCCCTCCACCACAGAGGTGACTTCCTGCATGGAAGAGTGACGAATGGAGCCAAGGCAAAAATGCATGGAAAAACGGAGCAGCAGAGATGAGAGAAAGGAAAAAGAGGAAGAGGAGACAGAGGGATGAGTGAAGACCCTGAGAGATCACCCCCTTCTGTCGGAAACAATAACAGGGGAGATGGGTGGAAGGAGAATAGGATTAAAGGGAGGAGGAGTCATGTACAGTGTCCTTTCAGCTCCCCCACACACACTCACACACACAATAGTGTTTTCACATACCACCCTTGAACATATTCACCCTCCAGTACAATACTGTGGCATTTTCCAATCGAGTTTCCAATCCATTCAAATTCAACCACAAAGCCACAATGCCTCTGCGAACCTCTTGTTATCATAATCACTTGTTAAGAATGCATAACAACAGACCAATATGGGTTTCAAATGGCCGACTGTTAAAAGCAGTGGCTAATGGTTGATATAATGGCACATAATATAATATAATAATATTTTAAAGTATTTTTTTTAATATATTTAATTTATTATATTTAATTGAATACTAATAGCATTATCAAAATGGAATTTTTTATTTATTTGAGTATTTTTATTGATATTAACTGTTCGCAAGGCTGCTGTTAGAACAAACACATTAACTGTAACAGAGTGATTATTGGCTGACGCATTTGCTCAAACTGGCCTAAACTGGCTTGGCTGATATAATGGTCAGTCGATCACTAATCACCTCTACATATAAAAGTGTGTGGATATTTAGATTATATATTTAAATTCTTATCTAAGCTGTTCAGATCAATGTTATATAAAAGCAACAACATGAAAAGCATCAGAAGTATTCAATTCATTCTGAAACATGCTGTTGAATCTTATTTGAAATATTCGCAATATTAAACTACTCCGTAATCGCTTTTTTTTTTTTTTTAGATGATGATTATATAAATCTGTGCATTTAGGCTAAGAAAATGTGTGAAGATTTCCCTTAAGCGGTTTCAATTAGCCTCAAAGCAAACTATAAAAAACATTCAAGGTGTTGCGAATTCATTAATTCCTAAACAAGCCTCTGGGTACTTCGAAATAGTCACCTGAAATAGTCATTGACTTTTCAAAAGGTGTTTTTTTAATGAAAGCACCTGAAATAAGTAAATGAGACAGACACGGGAAGAGCCGTTTGCACCTTCCGTCATTATGTGAACGCATTTTCACACCAGCCTTTGAGAAAGGTCATTGGTGGGCTATTCGACTTAAAACTAACACAGTGCAGACAGAAAGCTAATATCACATTTATTCAGTAGCCAGCACGTCTGCGTTTAACGTGCGCTCCACACTTCTCAACCCTGTGTTTTTGTTAACGAAATGAGCAGGAGGAACAATGGATGAAACAAACAAATTCTTGCATGCTGCCATTTTGGGAGGACTAATGGTTGGAGATATTGATTTTATAATAGTAGTTTTGTTAAGGAGTTGCAAAAGGGTGTCAAGGTCCAAGGCCGCCCAGTGACCGCTTTAAGACACGATACTTTTTGACCTTTAATGTAGTGTGTGTCATCACAGCGAGTGCTATTGCTCCAGAAAGGTCTATCGTCATTACAGAGCAAACTGAGATACAATTATGTGGCCAAACTGATCAAATCTCGAGCACTGAGGGGTGAAGTTTGGGCTACAGTGATAAACTCAAGCGGGGGGCGTGCGCGGGGGTTGTGTGAATGTATCGGGGGTTTAACCAGATGAGCAAGGAGCCTCGCTGACCCCCGCTCGCATCACATGAAGACAGCTGCCTGCTCAGCACAGAAAACCTTTTCCAGATGGGCCACAGCCCGCATACCACAGAGCACACACACTATCGCCATAAACCCACTAAATACACAACTCCTGAGCGAGAGGGAAAAAATGAGCTGAACGGCGCAACACGGATGGATGATGCTCTACAGAAAATAAAACAACATATCGTGAACAAACTAAACGAGTCATTGTATAATATGAATAAACTACACATTTACGTTCAGATCAATGAACACGATCTTAACACTCACACAGACTCTGATTGCCAAATACAGTGTTTTCCAAAACCAAACCTGATTTACTGAGGTCAACTGAATAAACACACCTAGAAATGGACTAAGCTTCAATGATCGTACAATTCGCATCCTATAGTAAATATGCTTCCTCTCTGTGGATATGAATTAAAATACTGTTCAAGAACGACGTATAAAGAATTACCGCGCTTTGTTGTGAATATGCAAGACATATCACTATAAGTAGAATAATACAAATGTGCTGTAAACGATGAAAATTTGCGCTACAGACCAGTTTTTTTTAGGATTAAGATAATAAATTAATAAATTAAAATTAATTGCAATATTAAGCAGCAAAACAGACTGTTTTTGTACAGCTAAAATAACTGGAAGTGACTGACATTCAAGTTTAAAATGGGCTTATATGCACTTATGTTGAAAACACAGTGGATAATTGAATGAAATAGTCATAATATTGGCATTACTAACATTTAATGAACAGGATTTTGAGGTTTCAGGAGGAAATATCCTAAAAAAGAGAGAGAAAATGCACAGTCCAGTTCTCTCTACAGCTGTTAGCTTTAGCAGGTTTATCTTTCAGTAACATTAATAGTACTAGAATGGGACTCATTTGCTTGTACATTCGACACACGATTAATCTGATATCAGCACACACCACCTTGCTAACAAACCCCCATCTCTATGAAATCTGCTCTCTGCTCCCTTCTTGGTGTTTTCCTTACCTTCCCACGAATCCATCTCATGTCTCTCCAGGTCTCCCTGTCATCCATTCATACATGTATCCTCCTCAGGAACAGCATAGGCCTCATGACTCTCTTTCCTTGTCCTCCTGTTCTTTCTCTTCGCTCCCTCCTCTCCTCTGCTCTGACTCTCACTGATCCGCCTCTCAGCCTCAGCCCTGCTGGTCAGTTTCAGCCCGGTCACATGACCGCTGAGTTCAGGCCCCAGGGGTCACGGTGTGGCTGGAGGGCCAATGGCAATGCGGGGGTTATCTGAGTGGAACTGATAGCCCTATTTTACCCTCCTGCTGAACAATGCAATCCCCCTCCCTCGCTCTCTGACTCGCTCTACCTTTCTCTCGTTGGCTTCTTTCAAAGTCAGCAGAAGTGCACGGATGGTCAAAGGCTGCAAACCTGAATGCACGGATGAATTAAATTGAGCTGTTTTGTTGTGAAAGCATGCTAAGTTTGAAGCACAACAGCTAACTGGAAGCCATGTTTTCCCATGTTGCCATTCTTTATATTTAGTACTATACAGCCACATATCCAAGTGATTCAGTTGTAGGCCTACATGCAATTTTCATAAGCTCCATATTTGTACATTTAATTTATAATGGCATTATTGCCATATAGATCAAAATACTATATATATATATATATATATATATATATATATATATATATATATATATATATATATATATATATATATATATATATATATATATATATATATATATATATATATAATACAAAATACAATATATAAAAATAACAAAAGTTATATTTTGTCTTCTTTTAAATAATTTTTTAAACACATAGATTTAGAATATTAAGGTGCATATTTATTATAATAGTTTATTCTATATACATTTTTTTTAACTTTATATATTCTTTCTGTTTTTACATATGTTTTTTATATTTGTTCATTTTTTCTTCTCTATATAAAATATTAAAAATATCTAAATATTATAGAACAACCAGTGGAAGCCAAAATAATTTTGTTGTACTTGCGCAGTGACAATAAAGAGCTCAATTTCATTAAAAACAAATATATATATCACAGTATTGCCATACCATAGTGCTGCCACAAAATGTTTTAAAAGGGTCTGTACTTTGTGATATATTGTGAAATATAAATTAAAATCTAAAATTAAAACAAAAAAAGTTCATATTACAGAAAAGGGGTTATTTATTTATTTATTTTTTAGATATTTTTGGTCAAAAAGTTTCTTTAAACTCACATAATTGGGCTGAGGCATGTTTTTATTTAACAATCGAAATCAAAATTAAACTAAAACATTCTAAATTAATATTAAAGCACACATTATGGGTGCTTCTAGGACCTCAAGTCGAGAGAAGATCACCCCAATCCAGTTCAAGCCCGTATGATAGCATTAGCCTCTGCTAACGCTAATGACGCCCCCTCCCCGAGCCACACATAAGAGGCTTTTCACATTCAAATGCAACAGGAGAGTCAGGAAGGGGGTGAGGGAGGAGGAGAGGGGCTATGCTGGACTTTGTCATGTAGAGGTGAGGAGGGGCGGGAGTAGTCGAGTATGAAGTCGGAGGAGGTTCAAGTTTCTGTTGCAGCTGTTGCGGCAAGCTGGGTTCGACCCTAAGGCTACCACTGACACATAAGCTAAATGCATTTAATTATCTTCATGCTTGCTGGAGAGCTGCGGACATTCAGCAATCAAAGTGACACAGTCGTGCTTTTTGTTTACAAATGCCTTCTCATCTCCAAACATGTCTCAATAATATTAGATACACCCAAAAATTAAATATTGACTTGGGGTCAGACCTCAAACAACCAAACGCCCGATTTAGAAACCTTGACTGTTGCACGTGCTCTGTATGGGAGGACAACAGTGAAGGTATTTGATCTGGACAGATATTCTTACTGTTTATACACCTTTTACCTTTCAAGTGCTAGAGACTCCCACTACAAAAAAAAAAAAATTACTATGAAAAACACAGTTTTCACATGCAAAAGACAGATACTACAGTTACTGTATTTAGCCACACATCAATGAAACAAAAGAAGAAAACACACACACACACAAAATTAAACTAAACAAAAACTAAATTAAACACAAAACTCAACAAAACTAAAAACACAAAATTCAACAAAACTAAATAAAACCAATTAACAAATGACAATAAATAAAACTAAACCATTAACAATCGGCACCCACACACCAATAAAACAAAACAAAGTAAAAACAAACAAACAAACAAACAAAAACACATCAAATTTCAACAAAACAAAACACAAAACTCAACAAAAAACACAAAAATACAACAAAACACAAAACAAAACATATGAATCCTAATACATAAAACACAAAAGTAAACTATTAACAATCAGCACACATAAATTTAAAAACTAAATTTAATAAAACAACAACAAAATCAATAAAACAAAATTCAATAAAACAGAACAAAATTCAACAAAACAAAAACGAAACCATTAACAATCAGCACACACATCTATAAAACAAAACAAAGCAAAATACAAATCAAAATTCAACAAAAAGACAAAATTCAACAAAAAATTCAGCAAAACAAAAAACACAACACATAATTAAACAAAACACAAAACAAACCATAAAACCTAAAACACAAGAATAAACTTAACAATTTGCATGCCAAATTAAAAAAATTAATTAAAACAATAAACAAAAACTAAATTCAACAACAACAAAAACAAATACAAAAACAATCAAAAAATATTAAACTAAACCAAAAAAACACAAAAAAGTAAACTAAGCACAAAACAAAACAAACATAAAAACACAAAACTCAAAAATAGAAAAGATTCTGACATGGTTCAGAAGATCTCAATAATGATTTTTTTATGATTTTATAGTAACAATAATTGTAACTACGGCATTTTTGTGAAAACTGTGATTTCCATTGTAAATTAGTGTAAAGGAAGGAACAGTTTGGCAAAGAGAAGCATTCTGTTGTTGGCCTTGATAACATAAACATGTTTCGTGTGAAGGAAAGAATAAAGGAAGTGATATTACAGCACAACAAATGTTCCCAGCACACACCACTGCGATTCACAGACAGTGTCATTTCCCAGATTACCTCGCAGTAATGCCTCTCTAAGAGGGTCTTCACCATATGCTCCCGGTCACAACCTGACCTAAAAAAGCCCTGTCAAGGAATTTCTCAGAAACCTCAACAGGCTTTTCTCCTTGGCTTTGACAGGACCGATTTCATCATCTAAAGCGAATAAATCTGCTACAAAAACTTCAGCAGGCCAACATTACGTTCAAAGCATGATTGATTGCTCGAGTTTTGGCGACGTAACTACAAATAATTCCCACTAAAGCGTTTAAAAGCAACAGAACTGGTACATTCAGCCAGACCAAAACCTTAATTAAAGAACATAACAGCATTAGGGAAACCACACTGAGTTTTGCCAGTTTTGCCCAGCATGAGGCCAGATTGAATTAATACTAACCACACTTGCACAAATACACTCGTATCTGAATGAAGCTCGAGACAAACTTCACCTCCAGACATTTAAACCATAAATGAGATTATATACAAGATTCCTTATATTTATGTATCATATTTTTCTAATACTTCCCACACATGGCACACAAGTGCTGTTATAATGTACAAGGCATCTGTGAGATTTAAAAAAATCGATGTGGAATCATCTAATCAATACTTTTATGGCTTTATGAAATTTGATGGTGTTTATAATAGAAACAGTCAAAGCAAAATATCATGACCTTGATGCATCTACTCAAACTCCCTAGTGTATAAAGTGCAATTGAAACATTCATATTCCCCTTATGAACCGCATTACAACAACAAAAGCATTTTCCGCCTTAATTGGCGGCATAACTCAGTCATGTGTTTAAAGAGAGACGGTTTACGTTACTCTCTTGAGTTTAAATCTAATTAGAGTGGCTAGAGTAATTAATCTTATTAAAATATTAACCTTGTGAGACTGTGCACCGAGTTAATAAGGGAACGGGGGGGTAGAAACCGCATTTTTGTCTGCGTGCATTGAGCCATCATTAAAGAGAGGATTAATACAACACACAAGCTTCAGTCCGAAAGGATCTGCTGTGTGGGTTTGACCTTGGCTTGTCATTTTTAATAGGTGATCAAACTTGATGAACAGGAGATTAGCCAATGGGAAGAGACCATATGTCACCCTTGACCTTGCCGTATACTTCCTGACCCTTCTACTTAGCACGCGCAGGATGTATGGCATAATCAGCTGCTTTGACCCCGAGGTCAAAGTTGACCGAAGCATGTTGCATTTCCTGCTAGCTTGTGCGCGGACGGAGGCACTAGCATGGGCTACGAGTGGGCCTAAGGGTAGGGTCACTGCTGGGTAATGGGCATGGCCCAATTCCTATTCATACAGCTAATAATCCTAAACAGAGCATTTGGATGAAGCACAAGCAACTGAAGACAGCAGCAGGATTATGTTTACATCCAAACAATATGCACAGGATATGGGTGTTTTTAACATATAAAACCATGAGGCTGTCAGGTATGAGCCTTTTTGTTTTTGTTTTTTCTCTCAATTAATCTGTTTTACGGTTGGAGATATTTGTAGGCTAGTGGTTGTCCAATACTAGCCTGTCCAGGCCAATAGTTCAGATTTATACTTGCCCTGCCATTATGTAGAAGTGCCCCATGTGTCACAAAGACTGCATTTATGATTAACAAAAATGACTACAAAAATGAAAAAAATTATTACAGTTTAAAATCACTGTCTTCTATTTTAATACATTTTACAATGCAATTTATTCCTGTGCTGCAAAGCTGAATTTCCAGCATCATTACTCCAGTTTTCAGTGTCACATGATCCTTCAGAAATCATTCTGATATGCTGATTTGATGCTTAAGAAACATTTCTGATTTTTATCAGTGTATTTTTCAACATGATACATTTTTTCCCCCAGGATTTGATGAATAGAAAGCTCAAAAGAACAGCATTTATTTGAAATAGAAATCTTTGTGATATTCTAAATGTCTTTACTGTCACATTTAATGCATCTTTGCTGAATATAAATATTACTTTTTCTTTAAAAAAATAAATAAAATCTCACTGACCCCAAACTTTGACACTGTGACATTTTCACAACAACTAAGCACATTTTGACATATAAAATTTGGAACTGGAATTGATGGAAAATCATACTTTTTTTTAAAGATACTTAATAGAAAGTAAAAAAAAGATAGCAATTTGAACAGTCTTTACTGTCAGTTTTGATCAAATTAATACATCTTTGCCCAATAAAATAACATAATTCTTAATATTATTATTATTCTCTAATAATATTATTTCTTTCAAAAAAGGCACATATCTATATGTTAACTGTAATGTATGCATATGTTCCAAAAATATATATTTTGTTAAATTGCTTTCAATTTTATTTTACCCTTTTAAAAAATAGTTTATATTGTCAGCTTATTCTAAATGATTCTAAGATCTTCACAAAAAAATAATTGTCACAATTTTAGTCATACCTCATTTATGTCAACCAGATGATGTTACCCTTGCTAACAAATTTAAATAATCAGAATTTGCAACAACAATGTTCAATACAAGAAAGAAAGCTAAATGTTAGTGACAATGCAGAAATATTTTTAAAACATTTTTGTCCCACGCTAGCATCTTGTTCTAGAGGTCATGCAGTATGGATTTTCAAACAGCCGATATTCACAGAGCAGGGATGCAGGTGCTAAATGAGATGCACTCAAAATTGCTTAAACCCTGCTTAGTAAATGTAAAAAATGAATATTTTATTACCTTGTAAAAACATTTTATTATCCCTTGATAAGGCTGTTGTTAAATCTTGAAATTTATTTACACAAGGGAGAATTACCACTGATGCCATTTTAGTCAAGTGTGATATTGGCCAACAATATCAAAATGACCAAATATTGACAGATTAATAGCTGATATATTAATCCATCTCTAGATAGAATTGCCAACACGTTGAGTCACTGTGCTCACATGCGAGACAGGTTTATCATTTCCTGATCCTGCCCCCCTTGCCCTTATTTCCTGTCCCCTCTCAAATATTGCTGTCAAGTGGTCAAAAAATAAATAAATAACAACGAGGCACACACTGCTAAACCACCAGTCAAACTATCCACACTGACACACATTCAACAGAAACAAAAGAACAAATGCACCAACCCAGGATTGAAAAGAGAAAATTGATCTTTTTAAGACACTGCTAATTATTTCATAAGCTGTGATGTGAATGATGAATGAGTGACTTGAGTTATGTGGGGTCACGGCCACTCCAGACGAGATTGGATTTAGGACGCAGCAGATTACATTACGAGCGAGCCTGCCTCTTCTCTTCTCAAGGCTTTGGTTACTGATCAATCTCCGAAGCTCATCACATTGTAATGGTCACTCCTGACACTATTGTTCACAGCAGAGGAGAGACATGACTAGCTGTGGATAGAATCTATCTATCTATAGTATTGTATGAACGGATTGGTTTATAGTAACATAACATGTAAATAACATGTCCATGTGCATGAAGATTTTTGGTTAAAATGTATACAGGAAATATATGTATTTCATATACCATATATGTATTTTATATATATATATATATATATATATTAAATTTATATTTTAGGTGGTTTTATAACATTTTAAAAATCACCCTTTGTAGTTAAATGCACATACATAGATTGGAATAGAATGGAAGCGACCATACATGTTAAAATGTTTATGTGTTTCATGAAGGTTTACTATTCTGACGAAAAATTGTTTTTCTAAATCATTTAATTTGAGAACATCATACAGGTAATCATATACGGTAGGTCATATAACCTTTCTATACTTCTGTTTCTTTGTGCTCATTGAAAAAGGTCAAAGAAATTTTACCAAAAAAAAGATCCAGTAATTTTTTTCTCTGCAGTATATTCAGGGTAAACTGTCATGTTCTTGGGCATTTTGTATCAACAGGAAATATGAAAATGTACATTAAAAAAAAAAAACATTAAAAAAAATGTAAACAAATTACATCTGTTATTAATTCATTTTTAGAAACATTAAAAAAAAAAAAAAAAAAAACTTTCATTAGAAAAGCAAAACAAAAACCGAAACAAAAATATCAAAGAAACAGGAAATGCTTTCGTATTGCAGCGTCCTCAAACATTGTGAAGCTTTATATTACATTTAGTCATTTAGCAGACACTTTTATCCAAAGTGATCCGAAGCAATCAAACCAACAAAAGAGCAACATTATGTAAGTGCTGTGACAAGACCCGGTTAGTTTAACACAATACATGTAGCAAGTTTTATTATATATATATATATATATATATATATATATATATATATATATATATATATATATATATATATATATATATATATATATATATATATATATATATATATATATATATATAATTAATAAAAATAATAAAAAGTAGATAGAATAGAATAGAGAGTGCAAGTGTAAAGGGTTATGTTTGTTTGTTTTTTTAAATCATGTTCATTAAAAGGTGGAACTCACTTTTCCAGCTCCTCATTTTCTTGAAGAAATATATTAAATATATTAAAAATGAGACCAATGTTCTTGTTTTCCCTAAATTTGAAGGCAAAGTTCATTATCACAGTTAACTGGCAAAAGTATCTGACAGTATTCCACACTCAAACAACAACAACAAAATCAATATGCACGATCTATTGATCTATATTTGCTTTTACACAAAAGTTCTTTTACCTGGTGAGTAAAATTTTAAAACATTTTTAGCATAAAATTGTTTATTACTTTTTTCATGTGCATCTCATAACTCACAGGCAGCTCTATTATATATAATGGTTTTACATATAGTGAAATTACTAAATTTGTGCAGTTTCCTACATTAAGCGGCAAGAGCTTTCTGATTGACACATTTTATCCCACTCTCCCCTATAGTTGTCTACAAATATCTGATAAATTGGGGCAATGTGAAACTTCTTCAATATTGTTTTTTAATGCAACAAGAATTATTTATATGTCCTGAAATAAAGATCTGATAAAGATTCATTACTTCAGACTTATGTGCCTCTAGAAGCTTGCATTCTGCAAGTGAACGTCACATTATTGTACCATCCCAAAGAGGCACAACATATAACTTATTTTTTTTTATTTTTTTTTACAATAACTGTTCCCTCCTGGTGGAATGACCTGCCCAACTCAGTCCTTAGCCATCTTCAAGAATGGGCTAAAAACACATCTCTTCCATCTCTACTTGACCCTCTAATATAAAAATAAAAACTTGCCCCTTTTAGACTTGCACTCTATTCATTTACTAACTGCTTGTTTTCTTTGAAAACAAAACTAAAAAAAACTAACACTAGCTTCTCGAATCTTTTTGTATTCTATCTATTTGTTTTCTTTTTATTTATTATACAATTAACAAAAGCAAAAAAGGCCTCTAACACTAGTTTGCTCTATTCTTTTTCTATTTTATTTGTTTTTTTTTAATCTATTTTATAATAATAATAAAAAAAAAACCTTGTTATGTGTACTGCGTTAAACTAACTGAGACTTGTCATAGCACTTGCATATCATTGCTCTTTTGTTGATTTTGATTGCCACATTTTAAGTCGCTTTGGATAAAAGCGTCTGCTAAATGACTAAATGTAAATAATCTATCCTTCAAAATTTTATTTTAAAGAAAAGAGGTCGGCACTTGTTCAGTTGAGCCAGCAGAGGGCAGCAGTGAACTACAGCGAGATGAGTGACACTCGCAGGTCTGCACTGTGTTCCATCCAGACATTGCTGCAATCTGTGCATTAATGTTTATTTGCACTGAGACATGAATAGAGATACATTCAATACAGAGAACAAATACGGTTTAATTCTAGCTATGGGTTAGGCTTGTGACGTGGAAGGAAGTGTCACCGTTAATACCGTTAAATCAGTTGATCAGGTGATCTGCCTCAGGGAACTTTCAAAAAGAAACCTAAAAGTATTCACCAAAACCGTGACTCATCATAAGCATGATACATCAGAACAAAACTCAACTTAATAACCGAAACCAGCACGTGAATAACTTATTGTAGTGTTCTAAAGAACTGCGGTTTGTATCAGTTCTTTGATTTGTGTGTCTTCCTCATTGGTGGCTTCTACCTCTATAGAGGTTGTTAGAGCAGTTTTGGGAATTTTGTGACAATGGTTTAATTAGAGAAAATGCAGGGATGCAGATGAATGAGGCGGTGCATGGTTTACCTCTCCACCCCAAGCCCAGGAACAGCCCTGGGTCGCATTCCAATAAATCACCTCAGTCAGGATTCCTAAAGCAAAGGTCCATTCAGAAACAAACTTACTGACTCCAGGAGTCAAACAGACAAACACCTGCACTGCACTGAGTGTGTGAGTCTGTTCATTCAGCTGAGACTGAATAACTTTCAGGAAGTTGACGTGTACAGCAGTGTGACATGCTATAATGCATTAAACCATTTTTAAACTCTCCTTTTAAACTATTTTTAAGCATTTTGCTCTTTCTTTTAGAATGATTATGCATACTGCTTCATGAGCTCATATTGATTGAGAGACTATTTGGAATATTTATACAAACATGCTCTTTTGGATTTGTATTTATGAAGTACACTGTTGGATTTGGATCACTTATGAAGTGATTATGAGTGATCTAAAAATACCATGTGGTGTAACCAAGTAATTTTACTTTATTTCTAAAAATGTTTTTAAATATAATTTTACAGTAAAAATATATATTTTTGCAAATATAATTAATTAATTATGAATGAACGAATGAATGAATATCATTACGGTTTTAGGGAGTTGAACCACAAGACATTTTGCCGTCTAAACAATTTTTTCCTTGTCATAAAAACGTCAAATTATTTGATATTTTTTAGAGACTTCTTTACATTGACACACCGGCATGAGGATCCTTTCTATCATTTCCTGTTTTCCATATTTATTTCCTGCATGTTGGTTGCACCACTTGACATTGTTGGTTGTACCATTTGACATTTGGTGGATGAACAAATGTTTTTTCAAATATAAATTAGCAGTAAAGCAATTTTGTTATAATATTCTTTTTTTTTTTTTTTTTTTTTTTTGGAGAATGCCGAAACTAAGATTTTATTTCCAAGAATTTTATTTATGGATTTTTTTCTCTTTAATATGAAATCAGGTCAAATGACCTGACATTTTTTCCCTTAAAAATATGAAAAAATCATGATCATAGAAGACGTGCATTCGAGACATTATATGTATTAATTGCATTTTTAAAGTATTTTTAATAAATTAATAAATCCCAAAATAATAAGCATAGTTTTTTCCTCAGGCGTGCTTGTGCTTAAGTTCATAAAATGTGTCTCATCTGGCTCCTTAAACATGCAAACTTTTCCCTATTTGAGCGTGGCAGTTAACGCCATACTGTTTAATTATTCGAAACAGTCTTTTTCATTACATAAATGCATAGTAATGGGAGTTTCAGTTCTGCAGGTGTTGCTTTTTCTTGGCATGGGGCAGCAGGAGTGTTGAGAAGCTGCCAAGACTGCAGGATTTTGGGATGCGTCTCAACTACTTAGATTCACACCAACAGCCAACATCTGACTCAACAGTGTAAAACACAACTTTAACGTAACATGATAAATGTGATTATGACAAATCTGATGAATAATTAAAACGGCGAATCAAATATTTAATAACCTCTTCTGTCACTAATAGTAGTTAGAGGAAGTGTCTTCACCCTATTAAGTGTTGAAAAATAGATATAGATTACTACTGGCATGGAAAATCCGCACTTGGCACTGGATATTAGAGCATGTTAAATTCAAATAACTCTATAACTCAAATATATTTTACTGTGGTTATGGCATGCATGTATTATGCATATTCTGCAACATACAATTTACATTTACATTTAATCATCATTTAATCAATTTAAGATGATATAGTTCATTTTTAAGGAAAAGCTCACCCATAAAAATTGCATTTACTCTACTTTTTGTCTGTCATGGAACAAAAAAAGATAAATTAAGCAAAATGTTCAGGCTGCTCTTTTCCATACAATGAAATTGAATGGTGACCCGGGATGGTCAAGTATCTTGTATAAAAAAGTGTGCTTAGAAAGTACATTTTAAATCATTGTTTCAATTTTTTGTCATGTTTTAAACTTAAATTTGTGTGTCGACTAACATACTAAAGTACATGTAACGTCTTGATCATAATTTTAACTGTAGCGTTATTGAATATTACAATAAAAATGAATGCATTTTAAATGTACTGAATTGCAACTTCATTGCAAATTTGTAGTTATAAACATTGAAATATATAACAAAGTTTTAATGGAAATGACATTAAGTATATTTTTGTTTAACATGAATGCTTGTCAGTCAATTTTGTCGTAAACTTTAATATTTCAAAGACAATAAGTAATTGTCACATAAATACTGTATGACTTCAGAACACTTAACCCTTTCACACGTGAGTTTAAAATATTGTAGCTGAGCCCCCGGCGTGAGTTTTTTTAGGCGACCGTTATTTTAGAACTTATAGCCTTATTGTTTCCATGGCGACGCGTCATGCTTGTCATGTGACACACCGCAGCCACGATAGTGCTGTATGACACATGAATTGCTTTTATTTCGTTTTTCCTTTTTTTATTAATATTCACAAACATACTCGCTATATTATGAAATATCTGATATTCCGATTCTGAAATATGTGCAAGTAAATGTATTTGGTTGTTTAAACACTTTTATAATGACCGTGTTAGTTGATTTATACCGGGAGATGGGCGCCGCCATGTTTGTTCGCGCTGAATCCGAGCTGTGGGCTTTACACCACGTAA
The DNA here is from genome assembly GCF_012432095.1 of Onychostoma macrolepis. NCBI lineage: Eukaryota > Metazoa > Chordata > Actinopteri > Cypriniformes > Cyprinidae > Onychostoma > Onychostoma macrolepis. The sequence goes on from NC_081162.1 coordinate 7,048,223, forward strand.
ATTCATACTCTCCTCCCGAAACACGTTAAAGTAAGTCTCCAGTAAACTGGGAGAAGAGCAGAGTAAACTTACCTACACTATGTGTATATGATATCCATAAAACATGTCGTCAGATTATTTTTGTAAGGATCATTATTGCTGCTTCCATAGACATCAGCGCATATTTTACAAACTATAAATGTGTGGTTTTGCTAGTACTTATGTGTATTTAAATGTCTGAAATCTAAAATAAGCATTATATGGTTGAAAACACTGAATAAGTGATAATATGATAAGAGCTCGCGCGTCTGATCTGGCTCCGCGCCAGAAAGCAGATTTGAATTCAGCAGTTGATGACGTGACGCACTGAACGTTCTAATCACACCGGTGTGATCGTACGCGTTAAAGGGTTAAATATAACAAGACGTATGGACTACATTTATGATATAACCTATTTTTTGTCTTTTTGGAGCTTGACAGCCCCTGGTCCTCATCTACTTTCATTGTAAGGAAAAGAGCAGCGTGAACGTTCTTCTAAATGTATCATTTAGTGGTCAACAGAAGAAAGTCAGTCGTATGGGTTTGGAAATGACACGAGGGTGAAAACACGACATTTAATTTCTGGCTAAAGAGATTTACAGTGCAGAAAATCGAATGATGTGCAATTTTTATTGAACGAATCTGACATTTTTTCATTTGTTGTACAAATTCGTAAACTAAGGAGACAACGAGGGTTTCTTCTGTCAGATAAGCGTTTCCATCACTATGTCAAATGAAGTTAAAAATGTCAGATGACGTTGAACCTTTCTTTCACGGTTCGATGCCGCCATTGACATTTCAACAAAGAACAAAGAGCCCTTAACGAATGAGCGAATATACAGCAAAAACATATAGGGCATATTGCACTACGCCATTGTTTGCAGACACTCGCTTTCACCGCGAGACATCGTCACTCCGTAAACAAAGGGTTAATCACTTAAAGAAAAAGAGAGGGACTCCAGAGGTCACAAAAGATCAAGCCTTCTACATTCATGACCTCAATATATAACACTCATCCACATCATCCCCCATCTCTCCTGGACTCTCGCTGTCTTCCCTCCCCCTCTCTTTTCTCCTCATTGCCCCTCTTTTTCTCTCCTCCTTTTTCTGTCCAGCCCTCCTCTACTTGCTCCAGAACTGTCAGATCACATTAGCGCGTTTCACGCTCCACGCCTGCGGAAAAAACAGCCGTGAACCTCGCCGCAATTCTCTTGCTCCAGTTCCCTCCCTGCACTCAACGCAGCTAAAATACCAACATTATTTTATTCATGATGAGGCCCACACGAAGCTCACATCGCCCCACTAAAGGCCAAAGTGTCGCACACAAACTAATGCAGAGGAGGAGATGCTGATGATGCAGGCGTGTAATTGTATCTCTTCGAACCCTCTGTTCATCCCTAAGCCGGTCTATGATCTTTAACTCCCAAACACGGCATCAGCGACTCCAAGCGAACTCGATCTGTGATTTTGTGCGTTCATCTGTGTATTCACTCGTGGAATTACACTCAGAAAATTGATTTTTGCTGCACGATCAGTTTAACTATTGTAATGATCTAGCGCAACGCAATTGTTGAACATTTTGTTACGAATTGATTTTTCTGTCTATTTCAATTTGTTAGCTGGACTTTATTTGCTCAATTCATCTGTTTTATTTGCTCTGAACGTGAAACATTACTTGTTTCATGGTGGTGCATGAGCGGCGACCTGAATCCAGCTCAGTTCTTTTTACTTTCCTTGAATTTAATAGACGTAAATATTAAAACGACTATAATAAATCCACTCAAACCAATTATTTTTGCTGAAAGGCTAAATTTAATTGCATCAGAAAGTTTTCTTCAATTTAATTATACTCACTGAACACTTTTGTGGTTTAAAAACCAAATGTCAAGTTTATATTCACATACAGTACTGTTCAAAAGCTTGGGGTCATTTTTTTATTTTAAGAAATTAATACTTTTATTCAGCAAGGACACATTAAATTGTTAGAAAACAATTAGAAGGTTCAAAAATCATAATAATGTTACAAAATGTCCATCTTTGGAACTTTCTCATTTTTAAATAATCCTGAAAAAAATGCATCATGGTTTACTCAAAAATATGCTGCAGCACAACTGTTTTCAACATTAATGATAATAATTAATTTTATTATTATTTTTTTTTTTGAGCAGTAAATCATCATATCAGTGATTTCTAAAGGATCAGGTGACACTGAAGACTGGAATAATGATGCTGAAAATTCAGCTTTACATCACAGGAATAAATTATATTTTAAAATATATTGCAATAGAAATTAGATGTTTAAAACTAATAATATTTCACAATATTTTACTGTATAATAAATGCAGTAATACAATTAATAATTATTTTTTTCTTCTTAAATAAATTAATACTTTTATTCAGCTAGAACACATAAAATTATTAGAAAAGTTTAATAAAGACAACGTTACAAAAGATTTCTTTTTTCTTTTTTTTAAATGATGTTCTTTTGAACTTTATAATTTTAAAGAATCTGAATAAAATGCATCACGGTTTACAGAAAAATAAGAAGCACCACAACTGTTTTCAATATGTCTTTTTTTTTAGCAGCAAATCAGCATAATTAGAAAGATTTCTGAAGGACCATGTGACACTGAAGACTGGAGTAATGTTGGCTGAAAATTCAGCTTTGCATCACAGAAATAAATTACATTTTAAAATATATTACAATAGAAAACAGATGTTATAAATTGTAATAATATTTCACAATATTTTACTGTTTCACAATATTTTACTATCTACAATAAATGCAGTAATAAGATAGACCTACTTCTTTTAAAAAAGCTAAATCTTATGAACGGTGATGTATTTACTCATTCACTCAAGCCTATGATAAAAATTAAGTAAATGTTATTGTGTCAGGTCAGAATGTGATTATATTATTCATCTGTGTTTAATTTGACGCACAGAAAAAGTGCAGACTAGATTTTTACATTCATGAAGAAAATAAAAGCGTTGTTTGCCAGTGCAAAAATTGCCTCATAACAGTGGATGGTTGTGATGTGGCTGCAATGGACTTCAGAGTGTTTTTAGAGTGTTGCCATGCAGTCGTTAGGGTGGTTGTTTACCAACCCCATGAAATTATAATCAATAGATACTGTATGAAACGGGTCCCTCCTTCAATGCAAACCAATGGGACTCTTTATCATCTGCCAGACAAAAATCATAAATCACAACAAAATCCCACCTCTCCTCAACAAGCCACAGGAATGAGGTATCATTCTTGAGGAGTTATCTTTAGCTACATTAGTTTCTAATGAGTCATGAAACATTTGCCATGTCGGTTTCCTATTTTTTTCTTATCTTGGGTCGCCATAGTTTCTTGACACCAGCCGATCGCTTTCTTTTCATCTGTCCTCCTACTCTAAGCTTTCATTTATTTGAGTGGTACGGGCCGTGGTGTAAGACCCCCGCTCCCCTGCCTGTGATCTGCCTTGTGAAATGACAGGCTGGGCGCCTCTGTAGGCTCAGGGTGGAGCATAATGACACTGTGTGTGTGTCTAACGTTAACATTACAGCTCCTTGGCTACAGGAACTGAGGGGAGGCCAAGCCTGTTATTAGCTCTGGGACGTCCTGTAATCATAGCTGGGCTGGACACCGAACTGTCTGTAAGGCGTGTTACTTTACAGCAGATCCCAGATCAGAAACTGTCACCATAAACAACACCGAATAAAGGAGGTCATGCTACAGGGAAAATTCAACCCCCCGAAAAAGGTTTAAATCACTTACTCACCCTCACGTCACTCCAAATCCACATGACTTTCTTTTCTGTATGGAGCAAAAAAGGAGATGTTTCGCAGGATGTTCACGCTGCTTATTTCCATACAATGAAAGTGAATGGGGATTAGCTGTCAAGCTCCAAAAAAAAGACCAAATAAAAGTTGTTTTTATTTTTATATTTCCGGTTTTCATGTTAATTTTAAAGTTTTAGCAATTTTGTTGTCCGTTTTTGAAATTTTTTATTAGTTTGTTTTTAAATGTCTACTTAGTATTTATTCCTTTTATTTCATATTTATTTATTTTTAGTTATTTTAGTACATCAGTAAACTAAGTTTAAGTTTTTTATAAGAATAATTTAATTTTATTTTTTTTTGTAGTTTTAGATTGAGGGGGCACTGTTTTTGAGTAAATATAACACTTTTTATGCAACAACAGAAAAAACGTTTTGGGGGCCTGAAAATGCAAACTTTAAAGTGGAAAACTTTTGAAATGGCAATTTGTGGAAATGAGCATTATACGTTCAGTAGGTATGCGAGAGAACATACTTAAAGAATGCGCATGTGCGCAGGTGTGTAGTATTTCTTTACAAAGTGGCATCGCCATCTACTGGCCTGGCATACATAATACAGCACTTTAAGATGTTTTTGTGGATCCATGTGAGCGAGGATCGTCAATGATTGACAATGCTGTCATCTTTATGTCAAACCTTTCAAAAACGGAAGGGAAAAAATATACGACAACTGTTTGCTATAGCATATATCTTACCTTAAATTCTTTCACTATAATTTTTCATCCATTTCACCTTTTCGTTACTATGTTTTTCATTTTAGGGCACCTGACAAGTGTCTCCTTCCATCCAGGTTCTTTACTTTGTTAATGCACGCTGCATTTTGAAGCCGAGAGAGCTCAACGCGCTGCAACTTCAGAAAACACATGCAAATAGAAAAAGCACCAGCAAATCAAGAAAACATCTACAGCAGATGGTGCAAATGCTCACAACACAACCAAATAAAGAATTTTATTTGCAGCGCGTTTCTTTGTTTGGTTGTGCTGTGAATATTTGCAGTGCATTTCTTTATTTGTTTGTGTTGTGAGCATTTGCAGCACGTGTTGTCAAATTGATGAAGTTGTTTTCTTAATTTGCAGGTGTTTTTTCTATTTGCAGTGCGTTGAGCTCTGTAGTTATGTGATTATGTGTGATTTGTTCACCATTCACTTTCACTGTACAGACAGGAGCTGCGTGAATATTCTAAGAAACTGAAAATCTGACAGGCTTGGAATGATATGGGTGGTGAGTATCTGATGACAGATTTTTACATTTTGGGTAAACGATCCCTTTAACTAAAAAAAACATTGGTTTCATGTGTCTACAAGCTTCCAACACTTAGATAAGAAAATAAACTTAAGCTCACTGTGCAGTCTTGCCTCTAGAGGTGAAAAATGAGGCAGATCAGGATTTGTATTTGAGGGATTGTGAAGAGTTTGGTGGTGAGTGATAGTCACTGGGGCGTTGAATGGCAGTCGTGCTGACGCATTCGCTGTAAGTCTGGCATGCTTAATCTCTCATTCCTCACCGTAACACGTAGACTGTGAGGAATGCAGGCCAATCTTCATTCTCAAAGACTAGAACATGAAACTATAGCTGATCATGCAGCTTGAATGGTTCTTTTCCAGGTAGACATCCTGTCGGTCTGGACCGAGGAGTGTGTGTCACCGTAAGTCAAGAGGCACACCTGCTGTGGTGTAACATCCTGAATTTATAGCTGCTCTTCAGGACGTGTTCTTTTTAATCTACTTTAGACAACACAAACCAATCTGAGTTTTTTCATGTGACATAATGCTACCTGCTGGGCATTGTTACTCGGTTGTTAAGGTGTTTTGAGTGGTTTTAATACATTGCTAAATGGTTGCTAGGTGGATTCTAGGGTGTTCGTTGAAGGAGGGACCTGAATATCACAGTCTATGGCAGTGGTTCTCAACCAGTTTTCAAATGATTCAAAATAATATAAAATAAGCTACAAACAACAAAAAATTAAGATTGGATTCTTATTTTAATTCATCTCTTAACAACTGTTTGTTTCATCTAAAGAACCTCTGAAGGGTCCTGAATATATTAAGCAATTTTAATAATATATATATATATATATATATATGTGTGTGTGTGTGTGTGTGTGTGTATCGGCCTGGACGAGTCTAATAAATTAAAAATAATAACAATAATAAAAAAATAAAATAATAGAAGCTTAAAACATCATAGGCATTTTTATAAAGAATATGGATTTTAGGATTTTGGAAAATGCTAAGATATTTTATTAGAAATTGTGATGAAATCATTTTTACAAATTTTTATATAATTAAAATCACAAACAACTGGAAGAGTTCTAAATTCATTTGTTAGAAAGAAGGAACCCTGAAGATCAGTAAACTCCTAAAACGTCTCGAATCTCAATTTAATTGTTAGTTGGTTTTTTTTGTTTGTATATTTTTATTTAGAAAAAGTAATAATGCATTTGAACAATTTGCAAATATATATTTTAAGTAATATGTAATTTATAATAATAAAATATATCATTTTTTCTAAAAAATTATTTATAATATGCCGAAAACCACTTGTGTTTGTCTTGTTGCATTCAATTACGAATTACATGAGTTACATAAATTCCATATTTTTTATTCTCATTTGAATAAAATGGCTCATTTACACAAAAATTGGAGTGCCCGGCCCCGCAGATAAAAGAAGAAACGAGGACAATATTGTTGTGGACCTTGGAGCCAAAAACCTTAGATAGGACATATTTTCTCCTGTTTTATCATACACCAGATGACAATCACAAGTTAGATCGCTCAGAAAAGTAATAGTACACCTCTCCTCATCAAGCTGCATGATTTAAGATATCATTTATGTGTGTATAACATTGACCAAGAATAATAGTGATGCTTGTAACACAAGCATTATGACACATAATTCTTTAAAAAGACATATACCTATAGCAGATGCGACTATTTTACGCTCTATTTGTTTTTTCATTACATTTGTGACATGTGCAACAAAGTTACACAGATGAGAAATGTACCATGAATGCAAGTGAAACACAGCCCTATAAATAAAGGATCCATTTTCACGCTAGTTTAGCATTTTCATTTTGTTGTGCATGAGGGTATCACACGTATCTTTCAGGCGGCTCTACACAGCGTCTGCTCGATCTGTATGCTGATGACGTGCTCGACGCGCTTCACCAGACGTGCCGTAGCCTGTCGGATGTGATAGCGCTGGTATGCACTCTTCCACACAGGTATTTGTTCTGAACAGGTATGTATGATCCTCCGAGACAAGAGGAGAGGACCATCTGAATAAGATGGCTAAATGTTAAGCGTATCAATTAGTGAGTATCAACAGGGTAACTCTATGAAACTGCTGATAAAGAGTCATTTTGTTTAGTTTAAAGTCAATTTTAGGGATTAAAAGTACATTTTTGGTGTAGGATTTTAAACATATGAGAAAGATATTATCTTTAAATGGAATAGAATAGAAGGATTTCTGAAGGATCATGTGACACTGAAGACTGGAGAAACGATGGTGAAAATTCAGCTTTTCATCACAGGAATAAATTACATGTGAAAATATATTCACATAGAAAACAGTTATTTTAAATTGTAATAATATTTCACAATATTGTAATTTTCAACATAAATGCTGCCTTAGTGAACATAAGAGACTTCTTTTAAAAACATTTAAAATTTTACTGACTCAAAACTTTTGAATGGTAGTGTATACAGAAAGAAAGACAAAATGGTAGATTTTATTACTACATATGTTTATGCAAATTACTATATTTGTTAATACAGCAAGGAGAACTTGAAAAAACAGGGGTGAGGAAAATAACAAAAGAAAAAACACTTAAAAATAAAACACTGAATGTTTTTAGAAAAACTATAGTATATTACCAAATAGTAAAAAAGTCATATGGTATTCATTACAAAATTAAAATGATTTCACATATGCATGACGGACACATATAGCACTTTTTTTTTTGTTGAAAAGAAACCGAAGAGCAATGACATCAAACACAACCAAACACTTGACATCTTTGTATTAAAACAGAGCTGATGAACATGAAACATTGAGTCAAGATGTAAACTAGCACAGACAGTAAAAATCACACAATAATACTTATATTCTGGCCTATAGTATTATGCTGGTTGTGAGCGCAGTCTTTAACATGTCAAATAGTGATACGCACAACCATAGACCTCTGTATATTTAGCATTTTTTTTGCGAGCGCTCTGTGGAAATGAAAAAACAAACACGTATAACGAGCGCTTAATCGGAAGACAAACGTCAACAACTATAAACATGACTCACAAAACTGCTACAACAGTCATTAGCTGCGCATAACATGTTTGCATTTTGACCCTGGCACTGACCCCATTATTTGTTCCCCAGAGAAATATGAATATACACACAGATTTCATGAGCGAATGCTCATTTAACTTGGCAGGGTGATTAGCACGCCGGGCGGCACGGGAGAGAGGGGATATGTAAACACAGTTGGATCACCACACCCCCCTTCTTTCCTCTTCCCTTCACAGTCATCAGAGCCCAGCCTGTGGGCCCGGCCTGACCCCCTTCCATATATTAATCCCAAGGCTACTGTCCTGTCCACTGGGTGGTCATAGCGTATGACAACGCAGCGCACTGTCGAACCTCATATGCCAGGAATAACTCAGCCTTACAAGGCAAAATGTGGAGTGAAGGGGGTGGGGTGGGGTGGGGGGTAAAACAGAATTAGGCCACAGCTGTTTAGGTCTGTAGGCAAAAAATTAGTCTCAATATGTCAAAGAATATTACATCAAATAAAGGGCCGGCCGCGTGCTGCCCCGCTTTGCTGCCGTATATATATGCAGGACGCAGCAGTGCTGTTCTCACACCGCTTTGTGTGTTTGTTTGTGCAGCAATGTTCTTTTTTAATCAGTGAGCCTCTGTTTTTATGCTAATTGGAGAAAGGGATATGTTGGGAGTGGGAATTATGGGTAGATGAGAAAAAGAGGAGTTAAATCCTGTGCTAATGTATTGTGCTACATTACTCTGGTTCACTGTTAGGTTGTGATTTATTATATTAAGCATACTTAGCAATGTTTGCTAAGGCAAAGATATTGGAATAACTCCTAACTCCTACGAAGACTATTTGTGCAACAGACATGAATTTTGCATCAAATCACGTGGCTTGTTGAGAAAAGAAAAATCATACTATGATTATGGTGAAATTTTCACATACCTTAGCATACTACTCACAAAAAAAAAAAAAAAAAATCCTTTAGACTTAAGGTTGTGAAATAGAGGGAATTGTGAAATAGAGCTAGCTGCAAAATTAGCATCAACTGAAAAAATAGTTTGACCAAAAAAAAAAAAAAAAAAAAAAAAAGTCAGCTTCTTTATTTACTTTATTACACAGCCTTTTTACAGCTACTGTAACAGCTACTTATTTTCTGCATATTTCTGTTTTAAGCTTATTTAAAGGTATAGTTCACCCAAAAATGAAAATTACCCCATGATTTACTCACCCTCAAGCCATCCTAGGTGTATATGATTTTTGCTTCTTTCAGACGAATACAATCTGAGTTATATTAAAAAATGTCCTGGCTCTTCCAAGCTTTATAATGGCAGTGAATAGGGGTCGAGATTTTGAAGCACAAAAAACTGCATCCACCCATCATAAAAAGTGCTCTACGCGGCTCCGGGGGTTAATAAGCAAATCGATGCATTTGTGTATGAAAAATATCCATATTTAAAACTTTATAAACCGTAATCTCTATCTTCATTGTTCACGAGAGAGTGGCATTCCAGCAGATGACGTAGGATGTCTAGCTATGAAATCTATGCGCATACTATGCCGATAATAAAATTTTCACCATATCGTAGCTTACTTATAAAAAAGTATATACTTTCGGCTTTGGCAAACACACAGCAACGCATTATGTCAGCAAGTTTACTACAGGCAAACACTATTTGCATTAAAAACTTAAGGTTTAAGGATAAAGAAAAAAAGGTTTAAAGAACAAATTGCAAATCAGTGCTAGCTAGCGGTAGAATTAGTGCCAACTGGAAAACTAGGCTACATTTTGACTTATCAACATGCTATACTAAAAACCACTCCAGCAATCTTAGCGTACGTTTACACAACAAAAAATATACGAACTGGAATGTTTCGCGTACAGATGACAATGTCTAAAAACAACTAAAACGTATTATTCATGCCAGGCCAGTAGTTGGCAATCTCACTTTGTAGGCAATGTCACTTTGTAAAGAAACACTACATGCTTGTACGCATTCCTATAAACTCAACACACAATAAGCACGAACAAGACATCACCATTTTCACAAATTCGTGTTTTTGTAGTTTACATGGAGACAATCACATTATAATAGTTTTCAAGAACTTGCACTTTGAAACCTGTTTTCAAAAGTTTGGATTTTCTGGCCTCAAAATGCTGTTGTTGTGTGAATAAATGGCCAAAATGCATAAAAAGTTTTACATTTTTAGTTGAAAACAGTGTCATGTAAACACCCTCTTAAGCTCAAAAGTATACTTTAATTTTGACGTGAACGGAACGCTAGGGCATGCATACACAACAATGAACTACGCTACTCACAAAAGGTTTTCGCCGCTTGAGGTCACATTTTCAATACAAAGGCGAAGCTTTATGAAGGTATGAAGGAGGATGTTCATGCATGAGGTAATGAATTATTTTTTTTATTACCTGTTCCTTCCACAGTTATTCAAACAGCGGGAAAAAAAATTATATAGAGAAAGCGAGCAAAGAACATTTACATTATCAAAGAACATTATGATTGACTTCAGTCTAGCGCAAGTTTAAGCACTTTAAAAAAATCAGTAAAGCTGTCTATACACGGTTTGATGAATGAATTCTCTTACTTACATCATACGTACATCTTCACTTTGTTGTTTATGATGAGAGAATTCACATAAGAGCTGAACTGAGTCAGCGAATTGAGTTCAGACTCATCTGAAAGCCTCTGATTGGCCATTGCATTCATAAGCTCTCAACAGATTTGTGTGTGATTGGTTATAACGCGTGACACAGTAAAAATGCATAAAAAAGTCATGGCGCGACACTAATGTCCGTCTGCGGTCAACACTTTTCATTTCATTTTCATTTTATTCATGACAGCTGTAATAGATTTAATTTAACTCTACAGCTGCATTTGTGTCCGTGTGTTGCCATAGTGTTGCCAAAACGGAAACTGAGAATAGTGCAGATATTACATCATTGATAGGCGACAATGACCAGGGACCAGCCATAACTTAAAACTGGAATTTCTCTGGATTTACAAATATCCCTTTTGGGATAACGTAAGTAGTAAGTACACAACTGCACAACTGTATAACAAAATATATCCCACTGTGCAAGTAGTTTTTTAATTATTTTATTACGAAAATCTTACATATTGTGCCTGTAAGAGTAAAGAACACATTGTGACACAGATCTAGTGGTAGAACTACACTGTAGCAGCAACTGGAAAACTAAACATTTTGAGCAAAAACAAGTCTGCTTGTTTTTTGTAAGCCAATGTACTCTTATTCTTTTCACTCTTTAGTGGTAAAAAGTTACAGCCACTACAACAGCTACTTGCTTTCTGTTCTACAATATGTTTTCTTAAGTCAGGCAGTGCTCAAGCATAATGTCAACATCAGTTAGAATGACTAAGAGGAACTATCATGATATATAACCTTAGCGGCTTATCACACAAACTGACATGACCACGGCAAAACAAGTTTTTGTTGTCTGAACAAGAATTTCTGTAGGCTGCAGGCCTTATAGGGCCTTTTAGAAGGAACAGGTCACCTAAAAAAAAAAACACATCTGTCGCTATTTACTCACCCTCATGTTCCAAACCCCTTTTTTGTGGAATGTTTTTAAGAATGTAAACACTTCTTTGTACTTTTGATCGCTTTGTTTGAGGAACAAACAAAAATTTTATTCATTCACTGATAATTTTCCCATTACACCAACACTAACAAATGTCATTCGTGCTCATGTTCAATTCAATATTGCACGGAAGAGGAAAAGATTTAGGGCTTTCTTCACACAAATACAGTATGTCGTATGGCTTCAGAAGACACTTCCAGCTGGAATGAACACTAAAAGCAGTAAAACACCAACAACTTTTGTTCCGTGTCACACAAATTATAAATACAGGGCAGATTATCAATTATTAAAGACTTATTTTTGCATGATTCCTTGCACAATACTATGCTATGCAAAACGCTTGTGCGAGATTTGCAAACTAATACATTTTGACATTTGTATCACATAACTATCTCAGTGTAAGAGTTTGGTGAGTGACACAACCATCCAGAAAAGAGCTCACAGAAAGCCTCACAGAAAGAAGGTAGAACAATGTGGTTGCTTCAGCGAATGATTTTATCTTGCCTTTGTTAAAGGGTTAGTTCACCCAAAAATGAAAATTAGGCCATGTTTTACTCACCCTCAAGGCATCCTAGGTGTATATGACTTTCTTCTTTCAGACGAATCCGATCGGAGTCATATTAAAAATTGTCCTGGTGCTTCCAAGCTTTATAATGGCAATGGACTGGTGTTTTTTGTAGTCAAATAAAGTGCATGCATCCATAATAAAATGTGCCTCACATAGCTTCGGAGGGTGAATAAAGGCCTCCTGTAGCGAATTGCTAAGTTTTTGTAAGAAAAATATTAGTGCTGTCAAAATTAGCGTGTTAAAGCAGGCGATTAATTTTTTCAGTTTAACGTGTTAATATTTAACATCATTACGACCACATCAAACCGGAGATGTTTCAGACACGCACTCCAACTTCACTTCAGTGCCAGGCACGAGTCAAACGAGCACGGAAACGGTACTGTGCTCGCAGCACGTGCTCTTCAATTGCACGCACATACTGTAGGCACCGGTACATGCTGTAGCTTGTATCATTTCATATAAAAGTGAGAATGAAACTACGTGCATGCAATGTCTTGGTCAGTTAAGTCATGAAATTATCAAAAAGGGCAATTGAAGCTGCCTTAAAACTGTACATGCATGTAATATATTATATATGAGTCATATTTAAGAACATGTCTCTGAAATGGTTTCAAAACGGTCCTGGAGAAGCCCAACACTGTCTGCCGCATCTGACACACCCGATTGAACTCATCAGCTCATTAGTAGAGACTTTAAGCTCTTAGCAGGCGAATAAGCCAACAGCCAGCTGCTGTGATATCTGTTAAATCAAAGGAAATCTATAACTTTTATAGCTATAAGCATCTATATTTAAATTTAGAAATGACTGTTTGATAACTTTATTCGATTTCTGTATATTTCTGCTGAAGGGCACAGGTAGCTAAATATGACATTTATTATAATGGGTGTATGTGAAGATTGTTTTAAGTTCACTTAAATTAGAAGTTTTTTTTTTTATATAATAAATGTTAAAATTGATAGCTCTCAATTATACTGTAATGTTGAATGGCTAGTCAAAGGTTAAATATTAGGGGAAAAAACAATTTTATAGAGACATCAGTAGTATTGTATCAGTGATACTGGCCTTCAGTCATAAAAAAAAAAGATGCCATTAAACAAATATTAAAAATATACTGTCTTTATGTTGTTTGTACTTTTTATTTTTTATTTTTGGAAGATTTAATGCAAAATTATTGCAATATAAAAGTATATTTAAAAACTTTAATGTTAGGTGGGATTAATCGCAATTAATTATGATTAATTTCAGAAAAAATGTGCAGCACTAAAAAATATCCAAATTTATGATGTTATAAATGTTATATAATCGCTCACTTCCGTTAATTGTCATGCGTGCAAGCCGTTCTGGACGAATGACATAGGATGTATGCGTAGCATATGCGCCTGTGAGATATGCTAGTCTCGCGCGTTTGTTTACAGTACAACAGTTAGCGGAGGTGAGAAAAAAGTGTTTATAACATTGTAAATATGGTTCGATTCGCCACAGGAGGCCTTTATTCACCCACAGAACCATATGAGGCACGTTTTATTATGGATGGATGTGCTTTATTTGACTACTTTTGGACTATTGAACAGAAACACCCGCCCACAATTGTACTGTGTCCGCCATCTTCTCTGCACTCAAGCAGCTGTAGCAACAATAATGTCTCCTAAGCAATGCAGGTGTTTTGTAGTTAGATCTAAAAGTGAACATAAGAGTCTTTATAATTTCCCAACATCAAAGCCATTAAGAACGCAGTGGATTAGTTTTCTTTTTGATGGTAATGCATCACCAAATACACAAAAAACAGAAGAGAGGGGTGGGGTGAGCAGTAGCTCATTATCATTTAAAGAGACATGCACTGAAACAGCTCACTGTGAACAGAGCTGTTTTTGACAAGGTAAAAAGGGTGCGGTTTTACATGACTTTTGGGGAATTTTAACCAAAATATGCTGCAGACATTTCATGAAGACCACAGAATCGTAATAACTTGTGGAAAATGGGCCACATTTGTCCCATTTAAGTAAATTTTATAAGGGGAAAAAAAGGAGTTTATGAAAAACCTGTCAGTGTTATGTTATGTACAGGCCTCATGCCTTTGTGTTCAAATGTGACCATGAGACGAGGGCATGTTAGCAGTGAGAGAACGATAGTCCAATGGTAAACAAAATGTCCTACGAAATTCTTCATGACACACCATTTTAGAAGTTCTCAAGGCAGGAGCATCCCTGCGCTCACTGACAGAACTGGGTAACCCAGTAACACAGTCTCTCATCCTTACTCAGATCTTTCTCACGCAAGAAAGCGAGAGCGGAAAGGACACGAGAGAGAAGAATGAAGAGAGAAGAAGGGCGCGAGAGCGTCCCGGGAGGAAGACTTGCTTTCTCAGACCTCCACACCCCCGACTTCAGGCTAAAAATACTCTCTTCCTGTTCAGTGAGTTGGGCTTCCCCAAACCAGATAAATAATTTAGGCACCGCAAGTAGTGGGAGAGAAAGAGCCAGTGTCTCTCATCTAACATTGGGGCCGTGCTATCGTGCTTTGGTGCATAAGACGAGGCGATGTACGCCAGTTCAGATAGCCATCTCGACTTAATCACGCAGCCGCTGCTTCATTAACACTTCAAAGAGATGCAGAAAAAAGGAAACGGAGGCCATTTTATTCATTGGCCTCCTTTTCTGGAGTCAGTAATGAATCACTAAGGAATTGGATTGAAGGAGAAAGCAGTGAAAATGCATCAATAAGGGAATGTGTGTGCTAAATCCATATGTTTACAGGATCACCAGCACATCACTGCAATGTAAATATACTCCCTTGTTCAGACTCTCAATGACTGACTATATAAAGTTACTATACACAACACACTTCAAAGAACTGCACTGGCATTATGGTTAAACAATTCTCAAGTAAGGTTGGATCAGATGAAACCGACCCAAAAGTATATAATCAGTGGCAGTATAGACATTACCAGTTAAGCTGGTTTTTCAGCATCATTACTCCCCTCTTCAGTGTCACATGATCCTTCAGAAATCATTGCAATATGATGATTTGCTGATTTCTATCAAAAGCAGAAAAACATTTAAAAATTAATTCAATGCAAACGATTACTATTTTAAAATACATAAATGAATATTTTAATAAATATGTGTCACGGTGCACACAGCAGGGAGGAACGAGGAACACGGAGACGAGGAGTAACTTCAAAATAATAGTCTTTAATGGTGACATCAGGACAGGGCAAGACAAGGCAAGGTTCACACAGACAGGAACACCGGGGAATAACGAGTAGACCAGACGAAAACTAACTAAACAGGCAGGAACTAAATACACATGACAATTACTGATAATAACTAAAACACAGCTGGACAAGACTTATCTAATAATCACACTTAACAAGGACAGGAACAAGACCAAATATGGAAACAAGAGGCAGGAACACATGACACACACGACAGAGGACTGACAATATGGAACTTATAGTTTAAAAAAAAAAACACTTAAATTAACTTCTATTTCTTCTATTCTATTAAAACATATTTTGAGATGTAAAGAATTTTTTTTATTATTTTAACCCTATTAGGGTTTTATGGTGATACAATGTCATGCCAACAGCAGTTGTAAAACTGGATATAAATGTACACAGAAAAGGTTAGTAAGCAATTGTTTCACATGTTAACATGCATATCGTTCACATATTGTTGCTGTACTATAGAGCACAACAGTTGGGTTCCAGAAGTAAAACATTTTATAACAATAACTGATTAACCTTAAAAGACAGACCTATTGAGCTCTGATTGTACATTCTTTTGTTGAACCCATCTGTTTGCATTAATTTATCTTATTTAAAAAAAATAATCATTTAATAGCGGAATGGTGAAAAACTACATTACCCATGATTCTCTGCCCAAAAGTGCACTAATCAGAGTCGCAGCATGCAAAATGCAATCCATTTTTAGCTCCACCCATTCCCATGAAGCACCACAAATGACGTAATCGAGTGGGTCTCCCTACACTCAAAAAATACTTAAATATAATATAATACTATAAATACATACATATTTTCAGTGCTGGGTAGTAATTTATTAAATGTAATCTGGATTACGTGCTCAAAAATTAAGTTCTCATAATTAGAGAATATTACATTTTAAAATGCTCATAATCAGATTACAGTTACTTTTTTTATGGATTACCTTACATTCACACAAGGACAGTACATTATTCATAATTTATTGACTCTCTGTAATTCTTCTTTCTCTTTATATTTTCGTTTCTAAAAGTCCTGTCATGCCATTTAGCTTGAACTATATTTACAAAATGTAATGTAAATACATTTGCAAACCAATAATTTAAACTAATAATTATGCAAGTTACTAAACACTGGTGATGTATAGCTGTGAAACACAATGTCATCATCATATCCAGTGACCTTCAGAAACGGTTGATTCTGGAAGTCAGGACAAAAATATTTCAGACCTGGAAGACTGTGGGCGTGTAATGTCATTGCTGTTTTCAATGTTTATTAATGTTCGTTCATGTAATGCAGGGATTCCCAAACATTTTTGTCAGTCAAACCCCTTAAAATAAAATATTTACTTGAAATATCTCTGTGGAAGCCAATATTCCAATAATTTAACAATTTGCATGGATACAGTTTTCTCATGTCAGTTAATGGCCACTGAAATGCAGGTGAAATAAATAAAATATTTATATTTTTAGTGTTCAAGTGTTAAAATTATTTTTATTTTTATTTTATATTTTAACGTTTGGTTCTTGACTTGTAATGCTTTAACAAAGATTTTTTTTTTTTTTAATTTTTAAGGCCCTATGTGAAAAATTAATGAAAAATAAAATTCTTCTGGAACCAGCACCCCTGAAAAAGAGGGAAGACATTGTTACACTATTGAAACGGTGAGTATGTTAACATTTACAGATTGGCCCCAATCACTTCTACAGTAAGTGCCACAGATTTTTTTTTTTTTAATTAAAAAAAAAAAAGAAAAGGGTGGAAATACATTTTTGTGGTAATCTTCATTATGTCACAAATGCTGAACTCATACTAAACCCCGAATATTTCATCGTAAAATCAATCATCTCTTCTGAATGATCAGAATAACAGATTTCGGAACAGAAACTGAAAATAAAGCAGGACAGTCAGTCAAACTTAGAAAAGGAAAGAGAATGCGTGTTTCAAAGGTGGACAAGCCCAGACAGACACTTGTCAACTATCTCTGTGTTTTTGTTTTGTCTAACACTCACCCTCATACACCGAATACAAAGGCACTGAAGATCATGTCTGTGTTGTCACTCTACGACCCGACCCAACGGAGGGGCGTCTGGGGTTTCCTTGCCCTCGTTCACCTCTCATGAGGGTCCATTTCACAGGAAACCCTATTAAGACGCCCAACACCCACATGTTTGACCCCAAGCACTCAGTTCAAAGAACTCCGACACAAGACGACAGGGTGGAAGATCAAAGCTCTGCATTACGACGGGCGGCTCTGCAATCTGTTCTTCTCAGCTCCTCTTTTCAACACTCCAGAATTTGTTTGTAGGTTTGAAAATGTCAAAACATTCATTAACTCCCTTACTCTATATATCCATTCTCCCAGGTTTAGGACTTGCCCTGTAACGAAATGCAGCAGCAGATAATGATGTCGCAAGAAAAGGATGCAGATGTGCACATGCTTTCCTGCGCAGGAAACAAGGGGGTCAAACATCTGGACAGTATGGAATGCGTTTGTTACACAACCATGATTTTAAATATAACTTCGGGACATTATAAAGCAGTCGTTTTGCTTATCAAGTTATACTAAAACACATTAAAAATAAATACCCCTCTTCTATGGCGAGTATCTTAAATTTCTGAAATTAAAAAAAAATTATCTTGACAGTTCTTTAAAAAATATGTGCCCCAATTTTTTTTTTTAAATTTCAGATACTCGCCATAGAAGAGGATATGGGGCACATATTTTTTAAAGAACTGTCAAGATAATTTTTTTTTAAATTTCAGAAATTTAAGATACTCATTATTTGAGTATTATAAGATATTTATTTATATTTATATATATATATATATATATATATATATATATATATATATATATATATATATATATATATACACACACATACACACAGACACACACACACACACATTCATGATAATCCATTGCCATTACTGTCAGTTAAAACTAAAATCATTTGGTGAACTGAAATAATATAAAATAGAAATATTAGATGACAAATGATAAACTAAAAACTTAGAAATGTTGCCTCTGCAACTTTTGTAACTTAGCAAATTTTATGTTAATGTTCTAAAATAACAATAAACAATAACTAATAAAAATGACTCATTAAAAAATTTAAAATGAAAACTGAAAGAAATGTGTTTATTTTTATAATAATGTTACCTAGGAAAATATGTTTGGAAATATTTTTTAAATAAATAATACGTACACTAAAGTGGATACAAAGTATAAGGAAATATTTATTTTACTGTTTATTTGAAAGTCATGCCTCCTGATATTTTTGAGTTACTAAATCAAAACATTTGCTGAAAACATAAACGTTTATAAAAGGTCAACATGAACACAGAAATGACATTTTTCAGAGCACAGTACATGCGTTACAAGCTAAATTTAAAAAAAAAAAAAAGTTCTGTGGATCAAAATATGGGTAAAAGCAAAAGAAAAGAACTTATAAAAACAAAAGAGAAAAATTCTAAAAGCATTCTTAATCCTAACAATCTATTTCACACATGCGCAGCTATGGTTGCTGAGTGTGCAAAGCATGGACAATCTACTTCAAAGGATATGCTACAGAATCGTTTGATAAAAGAAGCCCATCCAGGAACTAAAAAAATGCAAAAAGGAAGAGAAGTTTATAGTAATTCCTCAGACTATTTCCCTTCCAGAGCTGCTGGGAGATTCACATCCATATAGCATCTACACGCACATGTATCCCCCACCCCCATGTTACATAAAAGGCCTATTTAAGCTTCAAAAAAAGAGAGAGACACAGAACACTGCCACTACTGGCAGCCTTGCTCCATGACCTAGTTTCCCACTTATTCAGAGAGAGAGAGAGAGAGAGAGAGAGAGGGAGAGAGGGAGAGGGAGAGAGAGAGAGGAAGGCGGGGGTTGGGGGTTCACTGGATAAGTAGGAGGGGGTCATGGTTCACTGCGGGCTGCCGGCGAAACGACAGACAATAAGCACTGACGAGTAGTTTTACTGGGACAGGTGATGAGCTCAAGTCAGCAGTTTAGAAACTCTCCCAGGGACTGAATTAAATATGTTTTCTAACATTATGATAAATGTGTTTGCTGTAACACATTTGTTGTGTTCCAAAACCTATTGCGCTGCAGGCAGATGATTAAATGATTCAACAAAATAACAGAAATCTGTAGGATAATGTCAACATTTCACTGATTTTTATTCAGATTTAAAAATTAAATCAACTAATACCAACATTTAAAATGTTAGAAAAATAGCCAAAGTTGCAAGCTGATGGATCCTTAACTCAAATTGATGATATACACAGAGTTAAACTACTTGGCACAAGCTGACTATTTCATGTTGCATAGGCAGCCAATAAGCTTACTTCTTTACATTTAAATGGCTGGTTAGTATTCACTAGAGCAGTTCCTCCGAAACCCTCCACCTTCCCCAGCTCCACCTGTATAGATCTGCTACGGGTTATTACATATGCTATTTGTGCAGCAGCAGTATGTCTTAAATACTCACAGCACCATATTGGTGTATGTATTGGCAGAGGCGGACAAAGTACACAACTTCCTTACTTGAGTGAAAGTACAGGTACTACTGGTCAAATACTACTCCACTACAAGTGAAAGTTGTAAAGACAGATTTTTACTTAAGTGAAAGTACGGAAGTACATGTTTTTAAAAGTACTTAAGTATCAAAAGTAAAAAGTAAATGCATTGTTTTATTGTCGCATTGTTGTATATTTACAATACCATATGCCACTAATGCAACCTACTGAATACACTGATTAGCTTATATTATCTTTGGAATTAAGAGCTTTTATGTTACAAAACATATTGAAATGGAACAACTGAATGAAGATAATCATCTTTATTTTTATTTAACACTCCTACAGCTACATTGAACTCATTTTAATACTTGTTTAAAAGTTACAAAGTTCTTTTTCAAAGAGATATTGAAGTCTATGATATGGTTCATTTTAGGCAAACAAAGCAAACATTGAAAAGAAAACAAACCTTTAATCTCTTCAGAAAACTGGATCATACTCTCTCAGTATAGCCATGGGTGTGCAGGTTGCACCAAAGAACCGTCTTTTTGAATTTTGCCATCAACTGATCAGTGTTCATAAAATGCTCGGAAATCAGTGAACTTCACAACATGTGTTTTCATTTAGCCTACTTTTTGATCATTTGTTTGCAAAAAATATATGTATTTATGTGCAGTGTTTTGACAATAAAATAATGTTCAGATTTATATACTTCCCTGACCAGTTTTTAGCAGCAATTTACCAGTAGGCCTAAGTTTATATATATAGTTTATATACTATAGTGAGATAATAGTAAATTTGTGGATACTGTGATTTTACAGCAAATACCATAGTTATGGTTACTATAGTAAAAACATGGTTAATTTTCCAAAGGGCTTTAACGAGTTAACACATGCCTTTTTAGAGTGCAGTAGCGCGGACGTTTACATTAGTTTAGCGGGGAAGATCCCGAGGTTGCCAGATTTCGTAGAAAATATCAGCCAAATGTCCATTCAAAACTAGGCAGGCTTAGAAATACTGTAACACTTGGCAACACAGGAAGGTCCTGGCAGATCGCAGGCCGGATTTTCTCAGAAAAAAAGGGTTCAGTGAATCTGAAAATGCACTTGTTGTAAAAACTGCTACATATAACGACTTTCTACTTGGGGACCTTGATATAAATGTAGTTGAGTAAAAGGTACGATATTTGTCTTTCAAATGTAGTGAAGTTAAAGTCGCAAGTTTCCAGAAAAAATAATACTCGAGTAAAAGTACAGATACTCAAAAAGTGTACTTAAGTACAATACTCAAGTAAATTTACTTCGTTACTGTCCACCTCTGTGTATTGGCAGTACTTGCTTTGCAGCAGCAGAAATAATCTATAACAACAGCAATAACCAGCAGCAGCAGCGTAGCAGATCTATTCTGCCAAGACCAAATCCATTAATTTTGTCATATCTATAACCACACTAACATCTTCCAAGAGTTGTCATGATAGAAATGTGCTTTCTCCAAATGGACCCGACAAGACCCAAGTTCTTTAATAATTTTATGGTCAGGTAAATAATAATTCACAATTCACAGTTTGATTTGATTCTGATGATTATTCTGGATATACTGTACATCAGGTACAGTACATGACAAATTTTCTTAATGAAAAAAAAATCTCAACTAATACTGTAAAATATACATGAGAGTCAGGTACTACATTACTATAATACTGAAGGTTAAAATCAGCTGATTTATATGCAAACACTTAAATTACACAGTTTTTATAACAATAAAGTTACAATTACATAACTGCATTTCTACTCCAATTTGTTTAAACATTTAAATGGTGGCTGTCAAAAAGAAAACCTGACGGATATATTCAAAAATAAATTAAACATTGAAGAACAGTAAAAATACTAATAATTATATAGTGCATATATTTAGCAAAATGCTCCTCTCTAGACTTCATTTCTCTAGCTAACTAATGAGTTTATGGTCACCAAATATGTTTTTTTCTGAGGTAAATGTGATGTTAGGTGACATATTCTTTACAAGTTGTTACAGTATATTGACGTCTTTCCATGGTTGAAACGCTGATTGAGCTATTACATTAAACAGGATACAAATTTCAAGGTGTACTCTTTCTTTTGACATACTTTTGGATGTTTATTCATGTTTATTTCGTGCTGTAACTGCATTAAAGCAGAGGAGATGATCAGTTCATGTGCGCTTTGTGCTGCCGGTTCTAGAACTGAGGCTACAGCGATCTGTCACTCCACATTAATTAGTGCTAAAACGCCATTTCTTGTGTGAATACTGTAATAAAATGGTTAGAATTTGAAATCTGAGACTTTGTTTCATATCAAAAGTAATAATTCATAAAGCTTATTGCGATTTATTGGATGGGAGGTGCGTTACAGTGTTCCATTCATTAACTGAAAACAGGCTAGTCTAATCGATTCTTGGGATTCAAGAATCAATATCGTTTCGTAAAACTGAGAATCAATTAAAAATCGAGAAATCAATATTTTTTAACCAGCCCTAGTAAATATCTTTATGCCAAAAGTTATGGGAAGTAATGAAGTTACAGTGATCATGGACTGTGTAATGCGTAACTGACATTTCAGCACTTCAGTGCATATTAGGTTTTCGTTTTAAGTGCATTTTTGAGAAACGCACATATAAAAAGGAAGAAACGTGTGTAACCTTGCACACAGAAATCATATATGAGATCCATCAGGAAAAAAGGGCTTTTTCGTGTGTGTGTATGCAGAATCCCTTCACCGGACATAAGGTAAGCCTAAATAGCGTTGAAGACAACACTAGCGAATCTATGATTTATTAGGCAATCGATTTAATTTTTATTGTGCTATCATGTTTATTTTTCCAATCCACTGGTCACAACTGAAAGCCGAACTCAGAAATAACGTGTATCCATTAGACAGGCAATAAAATAAAGTAATAATAAATATGTAAATAAAAAAATGAAAGTAATGGAGCAACGACCAAATCAGTGTAGCAGGACACTGGGATTTTTCCTTACTGATTGCGGGGCTGCAGGCTGTGCACAAGTCAATGCCATTTATGTTCAGGCCCAGTCGGGTTTGAAATTAAAAAAAAAAAAATCATTTATACATGTTGGGTTTAGGTAAGAAGTTATTTGTGTCGAGTACAGATTTTAGGACCCGAGAAGATCTCTAGCAGGAACACAATAGCTATAGGAAGCCCAAACACACGCTACATACACACAGACATTCCCACAGCACTCAACATGAAAAACAAAGGCATAAGGAGAACTATGGGATTCATTTTCTAAACAACATTTAGAAAATGTATAATTCTGAACAAGGTAAGTCTGCAATTTAAGGTATTGATTCAGATGGGATAGAGATCTAGTTTTTTATTATGTAGGGGCGTCTATTGTCTGGATGTGGGCACTTCAGAAGATCGTGCAGCTTGAAAAGTGTGGAAACAGACATCACATGTGATTAATTATCTAATTAAAATAATTAAATATTTGTCATCTAGAGGTCGCTATGGGGAACACTATACCTACGCCGCCATGCTGAGGAGAGTGTCTGCCAAAGGCCATGGCGAGCACTAAGTCCCAACTTTACCATAGCCATGGGAGTTGCCCCTAGGATGCCTTGACGACTGTCAATGACTGATGACTGTGACATTATCCCCTTCAGCCAAGAGCCTGAGCTGTATACCCAAAACAACTTACCTGTTAAGGGCTGGGCCGGGAAGCCCGAGCCTTGGGCAGAGCTCAAAGGCTTGGAATCAGAAAAGAGACTCTTTCAAGGGGATATGACCAGGTGTCTAAAAACCAACCAGACCGTGGCCTGTCACCCAGGGGGCTACCGCCAGATCTGTGTGTGCTTGCTCAAGGAACTGACTCGACAGATCCCTGGTAGCAACACCCTGGTTAGAATGTATCTACAGGGATACATAAGGTGAGTGGAGCCCAAGGTGAAAACCGGGGCATAAACCAACTCAGAGAAAGGGAATGAAGCTGACAGCGCGTAACCTTTACCATACAGGTTTTTAGAAAGTGTGCAGAATGCTTAGCGTACACACTTACCACAACGTGGATTTTTAGAAAGTGCACAGAAGCCCAGCGTGTACACTTACCATAGCATGGATTTAAAGTACCGTTACTTAAGGGGTAACCGAAGTTGTCATTAGACAAGCCTAGGAACCTTACGTGACTGTGGCACACTCAGGGAGCGGCAAAAAATTCAGAGACCGCGTGCTCAGAGCGCATGTAGATTGAAAGGCGTAAATCATAAAAAGAACCCTCCATGTGAGGGGAGTATCGCCAGTTCAACCATAGCAGCCACAGAACAGACTCCAGAGCATCTGCTCACAGATGCCCAGAAGGGAGAAGCGTGCTCACAAGAAACCCTTGATGGTGAGGGGAGCACAGCTAGCTTACTCAGCAAGCAACCCACCAGGGAGGCAGAAGATGGCCCAGCAACCTGGCGTGACTGCTACCCGGAGCTCAAAAGCGGAGGCCCAACTTCAAAAATAGAAGGGGGACTCAGACGCTCAATCTGGGAGCGGCATGCTCATAGGTGAGGGGTGAGGGTGAGGGTGAGGGCAGCACTGCCGGTTTGACCCAAAGAGATGCAGCTCATCAGGGAGGCAGCGAGCGGCCCAACTACCTGATGTTACTGCCATGGAGCCTAAAGAGCGGAGGGTTCAACTCCTAGCGAGGAGAGAAAGGAACCCAGCTGAACCGAAGCGATCACTAGTCAGTGGAAGAGTACCTAGCTCTCAGGTAGAGAGGAGGACTCACACAGTCTGCCCAGGACCAGCGAGCTCAAAGGGACCCTCCCGCAGTGAGGGGAGCACAGCCATGTCCGGGGGGCAGGTAGATCGCAAATGGGACATCAGAAATGGGATCCAGCTAGAGGGGGATCTACAGGGAATCACAGGGTCCCAACATAGAGGCAAATGACCAAGGAGGCGACAGAGACGGGCCTAACAACTCAATATTGTTGCAAATGAAGTTCTCAGGAGCAGCACTCTCAGCTCTCAAGCTGAGGCAGGCTCTAGAGCACACACTGGAGGCGACTTATAACTAACCCTCATAGTGAGGGGAGCATTGTCGGCTTGACCAGAAGGCGGCACTAGATTAGACGGGGTAATCCAACAGGGCCCAGTCAGAGACGTTCAACTGGTGTAGTTGGACACAGTCTCATGCTCTCTATCTCGATGTGTGGGTCCTGTATATACAGACCCGATAGGACTTGAAGAAACAGCGAGATCCACAAACCACTCATGCCTACTGAGCTACTGATCCCCAGAGCCGAAGCATTCGTGAAGGGTTTCTGCAGAAACACAATTCACTCGTACTTCAGGGAACGCAGTGTGCTCAAACCCACTCTGCGGAGGGGCAACAACTGGTTCGACCATAGGGCAGTATGACAGGGAGGACCCTCGAGCCTGACCATCCATCGAACTGCAGAGTGGATTTAAGGAGTGTTGAGCCACTCAACGCCTCAGTGAGAGGAGCTCTAGCTCAGAAAACGTACCTGATGGTAAAAGAAAGACTCGAATATCCAAAAACCCTTCAGGGTAAGAGATGATATATGCACCCTGGCCTACAAAAACTAACAAACTATCAATAGCATAGTTTTAGGAAATGGATCGTACTCCACAACCATGGCTCCCACGCATGACTCAGACTCATGGGTATAGGCCGGAAGCGAAGCCCGACGAGCACTGGGGTCTGGACCATCAGCAGGTAGTTCTATGAGACATAGAAACTATCCAAGACATCATAGGTCCAGTATAAGAGGCTGAAATGCAACCGCAGGAGGCTAGCTTTTTAGGGGGAATTAAGGGAAGGAAGATGAGAGAAGATGTTAATGCTCTCAGAGGGAGGTGAGTAGATGTTTCAGGTTTTACTCTGGTCCAGACGCGAGCGCTGCGAAAGCCTAGTCTGGATCACCTCCCTCAAATCTTGCCTATTACCCTTTGACCCACGCCTCTTATGAGCCCTACCTGCAGGTGGGGGAGGGGCGCGAGTCGCGACACTAGTCTTCTGAGCCCGCCTTTGATCCTTAGATCGAGACGGTCCAGAACCCCTTTGTTGTTTGGGCTCAGACCTGGACCTTCGTGGAATGAAGGATTTAAAGGCAGCTGAGCGCGTCTTGGCCTCCTTAAACTTCTCGACCACCATCTTAACAGAAGTGCCGAAATGCTCAGAAGGGGAAACTGGTGCATCAAGAAGAAAGCCCTACTCTTTCGACCCGATATCCGCCAGGTTCACCCACAGATACCTCTCCGTAACCACCATGGCCACCATTGATCAGATCTTTTTCAAGCCTTCTCGACCTCCACATGGAGATCGGGAAGAAATGGAAGGCTTAATTGAGCTGGAGGGCTATAGCTAGAAAGATAATGCTCATCGAGGCAGCCTCGAGGTGTCACTTTCTTGGCATGCTTCCACGGCGAGGCTGTGTGTGCCATAAGCTCAAGCAGCTCATCGTACGCGAGGCAGGAGGATTGGGAGGACTCAGTCTCAACTTCTTCATCCTCATCTGACATCTCCTGCTCTTCCTGGCTTGGAGCCAGCAGAGCACTAGCCGCTGGATCAGACGATGTAAGAGAAATAGCATCGTCATCCAGCAGCTCACTCTAGTCCATGACCAACGAGCACGAAAGGGCTCCCATTCCCAGCTCATCGGTCAGGTCCAACAGCGATCCCCACAAGCTCATTCTCCTCCGTGCCTCAGCAACGGCAGGTCCTGAACCGCAGGGGGCTGATGGCTGTCCCTCTTTCCTAGAAAAGAGAGACAAACGAGAGTGGAGATTTTTCATAGAAAAAAGCTCACAGTGTACGCATGTTGTCCCCTCGAGGATATCGCGCGCGTGCTCTTCACCCAAACAAAAGACGCAAAGATCGTGTGTCGAAGCCATTACACTGCACTCAGGCAAGCAGGAAAGGAAGGGAATGGAAATTATACTAATGGTAAAGGTGATCCTGATTGTAATCCATTTGTTTTGGCACACCATAACAAAGCTTGATTTTTTTGGTGCACTTATTCAAAACAAGGCCCATAACGCTCACATGTTAGGTCAGTGGATGGCAAACATAAGGTCTTTTGTGCCAGTTCAAACTCATTCGACTACATGAGTGTCTACACTGCAAAAGCAATTCGTTTTAACGCATTTTTGACAAGTGGACAAGCTCAGAATGTTTTTAGACCCCGTTTGAACCTGTTTTTAGACAGCCATCGGTACAGATCTCCAGTGAAGACCACGATAACCCGGCGTCTACTAATTTATAAATTAAATAAACTCATTCCATAATTTATGGACTTTATGCAGTTATTAAACCAAACTGAATCAAAAATGAACTGATTTTAACTGAATAGTGACTGTTTACTGTTGTCTTTTTAGAGCTGCGATTAGTTATCACTAGGGGTGTAATGGTCACGTATTTTCAAAAATGTTCAGTATGGGTCTTTCGTTTCGGTACGCACGTGTACAGAACAAATCATTCAATTTTTTCTGGAAATTCAGACAATACATGCTGTCTTGGTGCTCTTTGATGTGGCGCGACAGATCGCTGTATAATCGCCTCAGTTCTAACGGCAGCGCAGAGCACGAGTAACCACGATCATCCCTTCCTCTTTATTACTAGTTTTAATGCAAAAATAAACATGAATGAATATCTCACGTAAAACTTGTAAACAAAATGTCACGTAGCATTTAATTTACCTCAGGCAAGTCATCAGTGTCTACAGCTCGTTATTTGCTAGAGAATTGAAGTCTAGAGAAGAGTATTTTGAGAAATATTAGACTATATACTTAATTATATTTTACTTTACCTGTTAAGGTCCTTGAACACTGAGTCTGAAATTTTTGCATGCATTTTCCAGGTTTTTTCGTATTCATAATGCTTTCCTATTAAAATGCAAATTTGGGCTCTGTTGGTAACCTTATAGTACTGTAAAAGGGCTTGAGCAGAACATGAGATAGATTTTTATCCTCAAGAACATTTTAAATGTAATTTAATTTAAAGCTGCAGTCTGTAACGTTTTTGTGTTCAAAATTTATGTATATAATAAGAGAGTACACCATGAATCCATTTTCCAAACCGTGTTTTTGGCTTATCCTGAATCACTACGGTACACCTATAATAAGTGTTTATATTTGGACTATTTTAGACTGGTTCGGGTAGGTACCGCTGCGGAGTAGCCCGGTTCCTGCGTGATTCGTCATAGACATAAACAGAAAGAAGTAGCTCCGGCTACAATGTTCTTCCGCAAGACGCACGCCTATTAACCGCTAGAGCACCAAACGTTATGGACTGCAGCTTTAAAGAAAAAAACACTTTGTTCAGTAAACCATATACTGTATATATATGTTTAGTTTTTTTTCCTCCTGCTGTACCGAAACCATACCGAACTGTGACGTCAAAACCGAGGTACGTACCGAACCGTCATGTTTGTGTACCATTACACCCCTAGTTATCACAACTTAAAATTCAAACTAGAAAAAGTAATAATGTGTTGTTTCAACTTAAAAAACGTGTTTGTGCTTAACTTAAAATTGTAAGTTCAACTTTCAAGTTCAGTTTACTTTAGGAAAACTTGAGGAGCACAAGAACAGAATAATCGCTTAATGTCCACTAGAGTCGCAGCAAACGGTATATTTAGTTTCAAGACACTTCTCCAAAAAATGTGACTGATTCCCATTTTAGCACACACTTTTTTGTGTGTTCGTTTATAAACTTGCACAAATCATACCTTATTACAGCATGTGCCGGTTTGGGCTGGCCTCATTGAGCTAAAGGTAATAGCTGAGTTTAAAACAGTTTGAAACGAGTCTGTCACTCGGGAGACAGCTGCAGGATGCGGTTAGGGGGCCCCAAGTTCCTTGTGTGTGTGAGTGTGTGTGTGTGTGTTGGGGGTGGGGAACATGTCAGGGATCGTGAAGTTTCTGTGCAGAACACACAATCACTGAAGGATCTTAGTAGATATACTAACAAATGCATGTTTACCAGAGCAAAGACTTGACCAACAAGAACTGGTTGAAATCACAGAAAGTTAGGCATACCCATATGATTGCATTAAAAATTATTTGTTAGTTACCCAAATTACAGGCTATGAGTATGCGTGTGGAATGTGGAGTGATTTTCCATCAAAAAAAAAAAAAAAAAATTCCCAGTCTTTTGAAACGTTATATTGTCACAGTATCATAAGTGGCAGTTTACATACCAGAGGCTATCTTTAAATCCACTCAATCAACACCCAAAGATCTTTCAAAGAGTGACTGAAGAGGGCTTTAATGTCATTAAAAATGCTGTTAAAAACTAAGCAGACAGTAATTCTGCAAATGCAGAGTGTGTGAAATGTGAAGGGCTGTAGTTAAGCCTTAAAAAAAATGGTGAAAAATGACACGTATGTATTTCCTTGCTCAAGTAAGTTTTAGATACATGATTTTGTTAAGAATTTTGTCTTTCTTTTTTACAAATTCATGCTTGTAAATAACTGCAAGGTGGGCAAATTATTCATGCTCTCACAAAATCTGAGCCTGCTGGATTTCCGCAGATCACCAATGCCTATTCATCTATGTGCTTTACTGATCATTATTGCATTGTGACCTAGAATAAATGTCTTTCAGCTACTGATAAAAATTTACTACTCTCTCTGCTCCCTTAACAGAATTTCTCAGACTTTCCATTGCCACTGAATTGTATAACAAATTAAATATTACATTTATACTTCTCAGCAGGTACATATTAAATTGATCAAAAGTGACAGTAAAGACATCTACAACATTAGATTTTTATTTTCCGTTCTGAAAAAAAAGTATGTGCACAAAAATAAACTTAGTTTCAACACTGACGATAATGAGAAATATGTCCTGAGCAGAAAATCAGCATATTACAGTCATTTCTGAAGCATTACATAAAACTGAAGACTGGAGTAAGGATGTTGAAAATTCAGCTTTGCATCACAGAAATAATTTATATATATATATATATATATATATTTAAATAGAAACCTGTTATTTTAAATTGCAATAATAATTCACAATTTTACAGTTTATAATGTGTATTTATTTAAATTAATCCAACCTTGGTGAGCATTTAAGACTTTTTTTTTAATGTTCCTTTGTATAACGTTTGTTCACAAAACAGTCTGACACACATTCCTTTGACTCCTCTATTAACGTTTGTTCCTTATCCAGTCCATTGCCAGGACCTGGAAACATTCCTGGAGCAATCATCTTCACAAAGTGGAGTTTAGCTGCCAGTAATAATGGAAGATGGGAATTTTGACAGTCTGATTTATGACACTTCACTACGGCAACAGAAAGACTTTCCTTGAGTCCCAAAATCAATATTTAGACAAGGTTTATGTGATCTCATCAGGTTTACAACTATAACCACAAGATCAAATCTGTCTAACATTACAAGATCTAGATGATCAGTGAATGGAATCACTAGTGCTAATTACAGCCATAAAGCCATTTTGACAGATGGCTCAAAACGTAAACAAAATAAAACAAATGAAAGATTTTAGGGCAGAGATCTTAGAACATTTGTCTAACAATTAGCTGCAATGACTATAGTTACCAATATATTGTTAAATCAATATATCGGTATATCACATACCCAGGCTCAATTCAAGAGCGTGCCTTACTTTTGATTGAAGTTTAGATAAGCAGGATAAGTTTGACATAGCCGAGATAATTTACAGTAAGTTCAGATAACAAATTTGTCAAGTTCCGTATCTGAAAGTATCTAAATAAATGAGAGATGGGTAAGTCATATTTTACTCTAAGTTGTGTAAAGGATGCTAAATTGTTATCAATGTATTCTTGACCATTCTTGCCTCTTTTTTTATTCACTCTGATTAAACATGTAGTTTTTTATTTATCAGACTGTGATTTTTTTTTTTACTACGATCCATTTAAATGTAGATCATTCTTACAAAGAGAGACAAGCATGCTCTGTGTTAAATGTGGAATTATTATTAGGATATATGTTTCTTTGTGTTGATGGGATAATAGTGCCAGAGAACAATCTGTGTTTGCTTTACGTGCCTCTCTGCTCACGTCACATTCCACTGAAACCGTCCCATTGTCTATCCATGTAATAACAAACAAAATGTCCAAGATTCACAGATGTGTGTGACTCTATAACACTATAAACTACTCAAGATCATAACATTTCAACAAAGTGTTTTATTCTTTCCCTGAAATCACTCAATTTTGTCTGTTATATGTCTACATTCAGCATTCCAACAAATCACAGTTGTTGCTTTTGTTATTTTTTCCTTCCTCAAACTTTAATAGAAACCGTATTTGGCCAAACAGTTCAAGAATTTCAATTTAAAAAAGCTTTATCTAGTCTGAATTTTTAGCACATTCAGTATTTCAAATATTGCAGCTCAATTTAACTTTACTAATATCCGATAAATAAACAAAAAAAGTATGAATTTGGGGCTATTTAGTCTAGATAAACTACTCTAAACTGTTTGAACTGCTCTGTTTGGTTTCATAATCAATATGATGGTCAAAACTAAGTGCTGAATGCAGTGTTTAGAAATCAAAAACAAACTCTTTAAATGCAGGAAATTAAGCTTATAGACTTTAACAGAAGCTCATAAACGCTAACAGAATAATACCTCACTCTTTAGTAGATCAACTTTTTTCTTTTTTTCACAGGAATTTGTGGTGGTGCTCTCTTGTATATTGCCACAGCCGTAATTCTTTTATATATTAAAATTAATACTTTATTATTAATTAGTACTTTAAATTAATTCAGCAAGTAAGCAATAACTTGACCAAAAGTAACAGTAAAATCTTAGAATGTTACTAAATATTTCTATTTCAAAATAAACATTTGAATAAAATAACGTTTCAAATAAATGTTTATCTTTGTTTTTTAATTATGTACATTTCCAGAGTTGCAAACACTACTAATAAATCACTGCATATACTCCTAAACAATGCAGCCAGCGCAGCTGATCTGACTCCATGACTCACGTCCAATAATGGCGTAATAAAATTTCAATCGTACACCGTTTTAGTTATGACATCACACGTGGCTTGCCAAGTCTCTAGTCGAGTGTGCTGACACCGTAATGAGCAGCAGGGCCCGTGAATCTCTGCAGGACTCTGCTTGGTGACAGAGTCGAGTAAAAATGCGCTCTAAGCAGAGGGTTTTCCCTGAAATAATCCAGCTCACTGCAGGCAAGGTTCAGCACTCGACATGTGGCTCTCATTCCCGCCCAAGCCGCCACCACCACTGCTGCCAAAATCTAAAACCCAAGCCATAAGTGAGCAGAAAGAACCAGCTAAAGCTCATCTAGCCCGGCTGAGGGAGACAAGTTCTGTAGCATGACTTTCACAGATGAAATTGTCTGAAGTGAGACAGAACACGGTAAAAATTCAACAACAAGAGTCCAAACACTCCAGATATGATAACCTTTCAAAGCTTCAAAGGCCACAGAGCCACAAAAACATACCAAAACTCGTCCCCATCCAAATATGAAAGCTTGGAATGACTTTGTGTTTTGCACAGAGCCTCTTAAACATTAGCCCTCATTGAGTTGGGGCGGCACAGGAAGAGGCCAATCACTTTTAGAGCGTGTTTTAGGTTCGATGAGTTCATTTGGGGGGGAATTCGAGTCCTGACCCCCTCCTCCAATCTTTATTCTTGACTAACTCTTGTATTAAGTAAAAAATAAACAAACTCACCTTTATCCTCACTTCTAATGGGTGTGTTAGTATGTGTAGGTAGCAGACTTGGGTGTAGGATTTGTTTGGTTGAGCGACGCTCTAATTGAAGGGGAATGGAATGGGAATTTGACTGATGAGAAGTCTGCAAAGGATGAACCGGAGAAAGTGCTTCCCTGTTATTGTTTGTCCACCTTGGGTTTCAGATGGAGAGATGTTAACCAACCCACTTTCGTTCCAACCAGAAACAAACCACAGCCTGAACACTGGATAAGGCCAGGTTCTAAATGCTTGTGTGATTGTGTTTTCAGGGGATTTTGGATATCTCTGGATTTTCATCCAAAGGTGCCAATTTAACTTATGTGCAAAATTGGAATATCAAATAAAACATTTGCAAATAAAGCACAGTTTATTTCAAGGAATTTATTTCTTAAATGGGTTTCCACTGTATTTTATGCATTTCCACTGTTGCTTTATTGTACATTTTTTGAATTTATGTGCATCTTGGCATTTCCTTCCAGTTCCTTTTTCTTTTTAATGCGATATCCCAAAATAAATATCCCAAAAAAAAAAAAAAAAAAAAATTGGTGGATGGAAACACAGCTAACATTTTTAAATAATCATACATATGTTATAAAATATCTTCAGGCAAATTATGTATACTGTAAAGCATGTTTTTTGAAGTTGTATAATGTATAATGAGTGTTTTATAAGAAAATACTGTACTTTCAGTTTTTCTACTTCAAAATTTCATGTTTAATTCAGTGTGTTACTTGCCATTTCTTTGTAATTGTGAAAATTACTAGCAATTTCTGAGTGAAATTATTTTTTCACAAATTTTTGGTGTATGAACAAACGCCTCTGTAAAAACTATAGATAGGAAAACAACTTGTGAAAGTTTGGTGTATGTAAGTGCTACTGAAGCAAAGATTTCTGGCTCATTGTGTGTGAAAACACATTTTGAGAAAACAGCTGTTTGCATCTGTAGATTTTATTTACAGTACATATCTTTAAAGAATAAAAAAATAAACATTTATTTAATTCCACAACGTATAAAATACAAGTTTACAAATGTTTTTGTCATAAAAAGCAAGCAACACTTCATTTCAGCCTGTGGATATTTCTGATCTGAGACAAAGGCCGAGCAGAGATTACATACTTTATTGCCAGGCTTAGTTCACTCGGGCTGCACATGTGGCCAGCACTGCCCCAGACGGCCCAGATGTTGTTTTTAATGTGTTCGTGGAGAGAGAGCGCTAAGCCTAGCATGGCAGCTCCAAACGCCTTTGTTCCCACCAAAGCTGAATTACATTTCTGAACTACAGTACCCCTAATGCAGTGCAGAGATGGCAGCCTTAGGGCTGGGCAGTTTTCCTGATTTTATCAATAAATTTAAATGTAATTTAAATTTAAATGTTCTGCCATGGTTTTATTTATTTATCACTGCAAAAGTCAAGGAATGCGAGCGCTACGGTCAAACGTGTCCCTCAAATGCAAATTTTCTTATTTTATATAATTCCTGAACATATAGGACATGTTTAAGACAAGACTGTATAATATTTGCCTTCATATTTCATTCATCTTTTCTACAAAGATTTTTAGTCATTTACACCATGTACTTTCTTTAACCAGATGGTTAAAGGTGCCATAGAATGGAAAACTGTTTTTACCTTGGCATAGTTCTTTACATGGAAATGACATACCGTGAACCTCAAACACCATTGTTTCCTCCTTCTTATGTAAATCTCGTGAATAAGAAAGACCACTGAAAAATAGGCAAATCAGAACATAACACCGACTGTGACGTAACAGTCGGGATCATTAATAGTTACGTCCCCAACATTTGCATATACCCGCCCATGTTCTATGCCAGCCACCAGCTGAACCATCAGAAGTTCTGCAGGTATTGTGAAGAAACAAGCAAGGACAACAGCGAAAATGGCAGATCATGGAAATAAATGTTATGTTCCAGGCTGTGCAGGGGATGTGAAGTGCAGGGATGGGTTGGTGTCTGTATTCAGAAAGGCACGGAAAGCAAATAACACATTCTAAAAAAAATAACGCGAGCCACTAAAGGGACATGGTTAGCTCCTTGCTAGCGGTAGCCTGTTACATTACAGTACATAAGATTTCACTTACCACATAAACAGAGTAAGGAGAGATGACTGAGGATGATGGTGAATGATTTACAGATCCTGAGCACCACTGACAAGCATCTGATCTTGAAAAATGTATGGTAAGTACTGCCGCTCCATAGTATAAACAGAGTTCGTGTGACCGCAAATCTTGAAAGCGAAACTAAACTAAAAAGCGATCGTGCATTTGAAAGCAGTTTCAGTGCCCCGCATATTAATGATATGCTCCCTGATGCCTGCATTTTATATACAGTATAATTACCCGACGATACAACTGCGAGAGAAAGTATTGAAATATATATTTTCCTCCCTGTGTTTCCTTCCTGTAAGCTACTGAAATGAGCCGCACTGTGAAACAGCCAATCAAAGCAGAGCTCAACATTATTATTCACGACCCTTCCAAATAAGCCAATAACAGACCATTTCATTCTAGGGAGAAATTCTAGGGTTGTAAATGCACATGTAAAACCGTTTCTGGAGAATTTTTGCCCTTACCTAATCCACATATCTTCTATGTAGATCTCACAGAACAATTGAAAATATTGTAGCAATGCATTCTATGACACCGTTAATAAAGAGAATGTTACTTGAATCATGATGTAGTTACATTTTTTAGTTGATTAGTTAAATGTTTAACAAAAAAATTTAAATCTTGAATCTAGATTAATTTGATCTCAACCAATTAATTAGAATAAGTTTTTGCTGCACCACCTCATTAACAACACCTGACATCATTAACAACAGTTCTATATTGTTAGAGCAACATAGTTTAAGCAGCGGATGTGCAACAAAGTCACTATGGTTTCAGAAAAACTGTTTAGCTAATTAATTTCTCCAATGATGCATCATCCAAGACTACATCTACATTAATCAGCATACGTTTGAAAACACTGTTTTTATTTGAAAACTCACCATCCACACTAGCGCTTTCATGCGTTTTCCAAAGGTTTCTAATCCACGCTGAAACTTTTGAAAATGTTAAATTCACCTTACTGCGCATGTATAAAACCTGAGATGATACAGATGGAACATACAGTACATAATCTTCATGGCAGGATCATTTTATTTAGCAAAATATTTCACCATGTGTCAAGGTTGCACAAAATCACCATCTTATTTTGGTCTGAATGCTACTGCCCTCATGTTTTGGCACAGGACAACAATTGCGAGTAAATTTTCTAACATCTTTACAGGACTGATATGTATGGAAGCCTGTTTCCGGCACTGAATAAAAAATTTAAAAAGGTAATTGCGACTTCTCACAATTCTGACTTTTTTTCTCATAATTGCGTGATACAAACTCGCAATTCTGAGAACATATCAGTCCCCCCCCCCTCCTCAAAACTGGACTTTAGCTCGCAATTGCAAGTTTATATCACGCAATTCTAACTTTATAACTCGCAATTGCGAGTTTATATCTCAGAATTTGAAGAAAAAAAAGTCAGAATTGCTAGATATAAAGTCGCAATTGCGAGAAAAAAAAATTCACAATTGCGAGTTTTTAATCACGCAATTGTGACTTTATAAATCATAATTCTGACTTTATAACTCACAATTGTGAGTTTATATCACACAATTCTGAGAAAAAAAGTCATAATTGCGAGTTTTTAATCACGCAATTGTGACTTTATAGCTTTACGGGACATATTGTGCCGTTATGCTGCGGCCATCTCGAATCTGTTTCCCGGCTCAAGGACCTTTCCCGATCCCACTCCCCTCTCTCTCCCACTTTGCTTCCTGTCTCCTCTACACTGTCCTATCATAAAGTCAAAAAAAAAAAAAAAAAGAAACTGTGTAAAAGTGTACAGAACAATAATGGTATAACGCAGATATCTATTCATACAATATGCGTCACATGACTAAACATGCATCATTTTCAAATACCTCCATTTTCACAGACCACAATGCGAAAACAGCGTTATCAAATGTGTCCTTGAATCTTCAAAAAGCTCTTTTTTGAAGCTTGAAAACGCCAGCCTCCATTTTTTCATAATTATACAAAAAGAAAAAAACAAGAAGCGACCAGCACTTCAACATTTCTTCGATATTAGGGTCAAAATTGTCATTTTTGAGTGAACTATACTTTAATATCTGGACTTCAATGCAAGATATCTGTTCCTCACATGAACCTTGAACAAAGAACTTATAGTAGGTTCAAGACCAAGCTTTTAAACCTTCCAGCCAAGTCACATAATCATACAATGGTATAGAAGGGATTCAGTGTTTGGCCTTGAAGACAAGAAGGAACAGCTAAAATGCTTTGAAATCAATTATGCTTACTGTAGCTCTATTTCCATTAGCATTTCCATGGCTTTCTCTGTTCTGAATGTGGCAACTGCATGAAATGCACAAGTAAACAAATATGAGAATCAGAGAAACAGCAGCATTTAGGGTTTATATAAACAAAACTTTTATAAATAAAAATGCTTAGTAGTCACAAAGTCACAAGTTTTGAATGTTGTGAACATTACATGTGATCTGTATCATCTTCAACTGCGTGACACTCAATATGGCATCTACTCCGACCAAAAGCCTGTTTACATGCTGAATGAATGCTCTCGGTTGCATCTTGTGAATTTATACTTCTGATAATTTTTGTACCTCTCTGAAGCTTGACAGCCACTGTTGCATCAAAGAATGGAAAAACACTGTGTGAACACTCTTCAAAATGTCCCCTTTTGTGTCACTTATGGTTGAAACAACATGAGGGGGAAAAAATAATGACAGAACTGTAATTTTTAGGTGAACTATCCCTTCAAAGAATAGAAAAATCACACTAAATAGCGTGACACTTCGCAACTCTCACATCAATCCTCATAGAACGGAAATTGGGCTTTTTAGCATGTTAGCAAATTCCACATTTCATCACCCACATCAGCAGCCGATTCCAGCCCTGCATTGCGTACACAACTACAGCTAGGTTTACATTCAATTAACATGTCTGCGTTGTGACTCCCTGTGCCAGGAAGCACGGGGGAGGAAGCATATCTGAGTGAAGATCTAATGCTCTGCTAAGTGAAGCTGAAGCAGGATAAGGCCAACGCTCAGAGAGCCGAGCGGCAGAAATGGGCCTAGCAATCTCCTCACATCAGCCTCAGTCGGATGTGACAATCAGAGGATACTAACGAGATGATTTTACGGTTCGGCTGTCCCCGCCCCTCGGCCCTGCTCATCCACACTCATGCTCTGTTTACGCTAGGGGCATCGGGGTGCCATCTTGGGCACAACTCACATCTATTCCATCTGACTGCTCGCTGTGCCACACAATCATGCATATGGACACGCATTTGGATGCAAAGGCATGGCAAGAACGCTCCCATCTCGACAGAGGCCTGCTTTTCTGAGGAGTCCGCACTAGGACCAGAAAGGAGAGAAGCCGCAAGAAGAGGAACAAGAGAAGGAAAAGGAGTTATATGGCCACGGGCGAGACGTTATCAGATGAGAATGAAAGCGTTTGGTTCCGGTCCCAGCTTGGCTTTGTCGTCATCGTCGAGCAGTTTGGAACAGAATAAAGCATGATGGTGCTTCGCATCACCTCGGAGATATGACTGCAGCCTTATCTGAAACATCTGAACAGCAACAGGAAACAATAGCAGACTATAAAACCAGGCTGAGGGAGAAAGACCAACTGAACATGTAGGGAGGGGGACATTTCAAAGTCTTTGAGTAGCGAAGTACCTATTTATGGCTGATACGATAGCTTAAATTATTTTTACCACAGTTGATAACAGATATGTGTTAATATTGAGACAAAAATTTCAGTCCATTTTACTGAAATTGCAATCACTATAGTCAACAAAAACATATTTTAGTGTCAAACTGTATTCAACCAACCAAATTTGAACATTTTTAATTGTAAACTTTTAATTCATTTAAAAGTATTACATTTATAAATAAAAATAAAAAACTACTAAAACAAAACTGTCATTACATGCCATTATAAACACAAAATTAGCACTTATATGAAAATGCTATTACATTATGGAAAAAAAAATCTTTAAAATAATGTATGTGAAATTTCGTAGTTATTAGTTGGTTATCTTCTCTTACGCAATTCCTTGGAAATCTTAGTTGCACATGGAAAGCTCATATTCAATCTCAAACCAGGTTACTAGATATACAACATCTCAGTGACGTCGTCTGGTGCAAATAATCATCACGTGCCAAATTTGAATGTCTGCATTCACAGATTAGCTAACGTTTAGATGTTACTGTTGTGAATTCTGCTTTGAAATTGTTATAATTTTCCATGTTTTAGAGACACTTAGATATGTAGATATACAAGAATACATGTAGTGTTGTTACATCAGTAGCATATTCAAAACGTCAGCTATGCTTATTTCAAGTTCACCTCTAAATTGTTTGTTCAAATGCATGTTTGTTGTGGAACTAGCAGAATAATATCATATGTATATTTTTATATATGATGACTTTATGTGAGCTGATTAACAATTGTTTTTTGTAAACAGTGCGTTTTAAAAAAATTATTGCCATGTTCCTTTTAATCTCATATGTATTACTGTCAACAAAAAGCCAGTCATCAAAGAACATTCTACTGACAAAATTATGCTTTAAGTAAAATCAAAACTTGAACAATTTAAATTACCAACAGAAAAGACGGAAAACTAAATAAAAGATTAGAGAAAATGTGGATTGTTTTAAAGCAATTCTGAAGACAGACCATATTTGTCCTCCATTTTGTAACAATAACAATAACAAAACATGTTTTTCTGTATGTTATTTCTGTATTTCTGTTTTTTGCATTAAATGAGAAACAGCACTGAAAGAAGCTGGCAACCAACATCCCTGCTTCCTAAACCTCACTACTTGACACTTTTATTGAAGCAAAATAGCCACACAAGATTTGCAACTCTGACTATTCTTGTCTGCAGCAGCTAAATAGTTTTTTTCCTCTCTCTTTCTCTCTCTCCTCTCTCTCGCTCACAATGATTAGTGTTAGGACTGACA
Organism: Onychostoma macrolepis; assembly: GCF_012432095.1. Classification (NCBI taxonomy): domain Eukaryota; kingdom Metazoa; phylum Chordata; class Actinopteri; order Cypriniformes; family Cyprinidae; genus Onychostoma; species Onychostoma macrolepis. Next base: position 7,088,045 of record NC_081162.1, read on the forward strand.
GAGTGCAGCAGTCCTGCCCTGCCCCGGCCAGAACAGTAGTCTGGAATACTGAGAGATTCTTCTTTCAGCAACCTCAAAAGCAGCCAATCGCAGCGCTCTAGCCCCGGGGCTAGCCTCAGCCAGCCAATAGAAGGAGCTTCTTTCTGTCACCTGACAGAATGTGCCCCTGTCCATCAACCGAGTCATATATAGCCCGTTCCAGCAGCCTGAGACAAGGCTGTGAGTGTGTGTGGAACCGGCTGAGGACTCTGTGTGCCTACAGTTTGCTTTGTAACCGACTGCGTGTGCTTGCGTGTGGGTTTGGGAGCAAATGCAGGGGGGCGAACGAGTGTGAGAGAGGGAGAGAAAGATGAGAGAAGAAAAAAAATGTACAGAGGAAAGACTGATTATTTTGGAAGTTGACTCATTTTGCACTCAAGAAGGGACTCAAGATTTTGGAGGCTACTTTTTGATAGGAAAAAAACATTTTTGGTCATTAAAATCACTATTCTCAAAACAGCAAGTGGGCTGGGGGTGACCTTACAGTGAGGGGTAAGTACTTTAATCTCATTTCACTTCCTAACCTCTTCTTTTTTCTCATTTCTATCCCTTTGTTGTGGCTCAAAAGTCGTTTCGAGTGTGACGCGGCGGTGTGCCGTGCGCTTTCACTCTGCCAGAGTTCATTCAGTGCATTCCGCCGTTATGTGCTTGTTTGCTTTTCTGTTATCTGAGTTCTGAATGAGGGCTTACGCTTTTCACACGCAAATCTCCCGGGCCAGACCGCGTCCAGACGGCCGTCTGAGAGACAAACCGTAATGATCCCTATTAGTTCCACTATCCCCGCTACTCATACCGCTGGGACAGACACGAGAGAGGGCTGCGAATGAGCTGGGCGGCAGGTTTCGTGGCCTTGTCCTAGTTGGAGAGTTTCTCCGTCCGGTTCACTGCGGGACGGTGCGATGTGGCTGAGAGTGTTCAGAAGTGAGGAGGTGTGTGTGGTGGGGGGGTTAAAGGCAGACAGCGAGACAAAAGCGTCAGACCCCCTCCAGACAGACTAGGTCAAGCTTCATCCAGGCCCGGAGCTGTTCGGGGTCAGCCGGTTGCTGGGAGAGTGAGAAAGATGGGGTGAGCGATGGGGCCCCTAAGGGTTAGAGGTTGCCAGACTCTTGCTCTCGAAATACGAAAAGGAGCAAAGAGTTTGATGCTGCATGACGCTGGATTCTCACTATTTTGGTTTGTGCTGGGGTGTAAGATCGGGCAGATTTGTACGAGGCAAAAAAGGAGTGCAGTGAGTTCACATTAACTGCTAAAACAAGAGAGAGGGAAAATGTCTGTAATTATGACAAGGAGCCTGTGTTTTTTTCTTTGTGCGTGCGAGTGTGTGTGTGTGTGTGGGTGGGTGGGGGTCACAAGGGTAGGAATGTATTGAGTGACAGCAAACGCTGTCTACCCATTTTTTCAATGCTTTTGTCCAAAGGTCTTAATCCACAGAGACAAGAAGGCGCATTATTGAGTCCTCAAAGCATCACTAAATAGTTAAACGAACCGATGGTTGAAAATATTTATTCCTGGATAATCAAACAAACCAGCAACACCAGCGTGATTCTGATCTTCAGAGGAACCAGTCTGACGCAATAAAATGTGTTTATGTCCAAGAATGTCCTGTTCAGGATACAGACAGTGTTTATGGCAGACGCTTTGAATTACCCAACATGTAGAGTCTTGTTCAGTTGTACCAATACAGGCAGGAACACAAACACACTCACACAACCTTTCCCCCCACCTTCACTCACAGAGCATTTGACTGATCTGCCACGAAAAATCCCGTCAAAGATCATATCACCGCTTGACATTCCCCCATTCTGCCTTTGAATTAAGAAGAAACAAGTCCCACGCTTGGAAAAAAAGGATTCACAGTCTCCAGCCAGCCAATACAAAGCTCCACACGCACACACACTCTGTGCGCAAGATTATCAGACAGCTCTGAGTCTGGGGGGATGGGACGTCAGGGGCGGGAGAGTGTGGGACAGGATATGGAAGTCTTTGATGCGACTGTAAGGCGGAGAGGAAGAGTGGCCTAATCAGACCCACCGACCAAGGGCTCACACGGCAGACCCCGAGCAACATGCTGTAAAACCTGAGTAACACGCACACACATAAAAAAATGCTTCCTCCCATCATCCGTTTTCATTCTCAATCTAATACGGCGGCCTAATCCATCGGCGGGAATCCTGTTTGGCCCCCTCACCCCTGCTCTGATTACACACCAGACAGGAGAGAATAGGTCAGCCTATTGTGATTTAGCCGGACCTGCAGATTACGGCGCCCCTCCATCGCAGATGTGCCGCTGCGGTTTAGCATGACGGTTGCGTCGCACATCTGTTCGCTGTTCCTCTGCTCTCTCCCGACGGGTCGAACTGAGAAAAGCTCGTGTTTAGAGAAACGACACACTGTAAATATCGCAGAGATCGCGTCGGTCTTTCAAGTGTCGCGTTGTTACGACACTGTGGAGGTGAAATTACGAGTTCACCATCATCTATGCACTGTTTCAGCGGCCGTTTGAGGTGTAAGCTGTACAATCCTTCAGTAGTTTATGGTCTTCTCACAACCAGAGCCTACATGAGCGTGTGAAGTCGTAAAGAAATACCTTTTCGCCCTGTCTGAAGTTAAGAAGGAATAGTGGGTAGGCTTCCTTTCAGAGGATAAGAATGACTTTTATTCAATGCAACGTGAATACTGGAGTGAGCGATCTTATGATTATGTGCGGAAAAAATTTATTCCCGCCAAAGTGGGTTAGCCATCATATGAAATAGACAAAGAATCTTGGATTGTCTAAAATCTAAACAGATTTTATTACATCAAGACAGATAGGGTTGCAAACCTGTATGGCATCGCTTCTTTTGTGGAACATAAAGGCAAAAAGGTTTTTTCAAAACCATTCTTCAAAACATCTCACAGAAGAAACAAAGTTTTTTAGGGGCCAACTATCCTTTTAACAGGGTTAAGTGTTTAATGCGTCTTGGGTCATAAAGTGAATCCGTTTTTTAACCAGGTATCCTTCAAATCCTTAGAGTCCTTTGTCAGTGCCGCTTACTCTTAGAACGAGCAAACAAAAATGCCCATTTTTGTCAGAGCAGTGGCTCTCAGATGGGAAACTTAGGTTTGAATTCGGCCTGCAACATGCACCTATCCCATTCACTCCACCTTTGCATCTAAAATCAATAAAAACTGTCAAAACCGGCACCTAGTTTGTTCATGGTTTGTTTGCATACATCAAATAGATCAAATCCTTTTAGTGATGTGGAGAAAGACACAGGAAGGGATTGAGCTGTGGAAGATTGCAGCCTCAGCAGAAGATAAGGACTGAAGTTTCTCTGTAACGCATTACCGAAGCACCTCACACTTGCTGAAGGAACGAAAGGTGTGTGGTTGAGTGTGCGTGTGTGCGCGAGACAAGCAGAGATGGGAGTGAGTGAAAGATGAAACAGTGGAGCCGGGAGTGAAGACGGCAGCATGAGAAGGGGAGTGTGTATGATAATGCTCTTAACCCGCACAAAGGAAAGAGAGTCGGAGCTGTGGCACTGCCAGCGCTGTGGTTAATGCTTTCCGAGGGCCTGTCAAACCGCTCGCTCGCTCTAATCCACTGAGCTTTAGTCGCTCTTTGAAATGTGAACGGAGAAGCCTCCTGATTTCTTTAAGATCAACCCGCAGTCATCGTCAGGGTTTCAGCATCTTTCTCGAAACGCAGAGAAACGCTTAAGTTAAGTACTTTACGAGTGCCTCATTAGCAAAGTCGAGCTAAGAGTCGCGGACGTGCAGCGTTTATCGAGTGTATTGGATGGTAATGTATGCAAACCACTTAAGACGGGTGACCCTGAGGCCTTTTGCTAGAATGCAAGCTTTGTCACATCAAGTCGGATAGGATGTGCACGTTTTCCATGTTTAACTGACGTCATTTGATAACCTGCCATATAATAACTGACATTAACGGTGATGTGAAAACAGACACAGTAACTCGCTCACACACGGACAAAGGGATACATCAACATTTAGTAATCGTAATTGCCCCACAGCTTGAGCGTATCAATTTTACTCTTTTCCACAGCCGCATTAGCGAGACGCGTGTGTGTGTGGCGATAAAGAGCAATCGGACGCTAGCAATGGAGATTAGCTTCAGTTTGAAGCAAACACTGTGGCAGCGTGGCGTCTACGGAACAGATTAAACCCGGATTAAACGTCCAAATCAAGTGTGTGTGTGTGTATGTGTTAAGCTTTTATTTGGCTCCACACATCTTTAGGCAAACACTAATTTAGTGGCGTATCACCTCATCAAGGTTACTTTACGCTTTATTAAACTTCAAATAATAGCTATATATTGAAAAAATTTGTTTTGATGGTATTACTGAACATCGATTTCAGCTATTTTCATTTCATTTTCATCCTTTTCTATCACTAAAATATGAAAAGAACTTTGCATTTCCTGGAAGAAAATACATGCCTTGATTTTTTAAAATACACTTAGGTTTTACAAGATTACAAGACCTATCAAAATTCAGTATACAAATAGATGCAAGAAAGAAAGCCAATTACAAATCAGCAAGCAAAAATGATAATATGACTCACACTGTATATCCAGAATGTTACGATTATGTCTTTCAATTTGAATTTTGAATTTTACATTTGATGTTCAATCAATGTAGAATATTCCACCAAAATGTTTGAATTTTTATCTTACATGTCTTAAAAAAGCAAAACACACATATGTGTGTGTGTGTATGTATATATATATAGTGTCTTGTTTGGTGCATTCCTCATTTCAAAGGTGTCTGTTTTTTGACACTTGCAGTAAATAGGTCAGTGTCTAAGTGACTGTCTCTCTCTCTCTCTCTCCCGCAGAACGCCTCGTGAGTTTGACTGGCGAAGAGACGCGCTGATGGAGAAGTGAAAGTCGTTCGGCTCTGACCCCAAACGATGAGCTCCGACATGACGGGAGCAGACAGCCGCCATCATGGAAATGTCACGGCCAACATCAGAGACCCGGCAGCCTCCTCTTTCATTCCCTTAATCCACAATCCCTCCTCTCCTCTCCTGAGCGGCATACATATTCAGCAGCTCAAGTCCTCACCATTCTAATGAGGGCTAGACCAGCGGGCTATGAAAGAGAGGAGAGATATGGGGAGGTGGGTGGGTGGATGGGTGAGTGAGTGGGGGGTTTAAAAGAGAGGAGAGACCGTCTTTGAACTCCCAAAGAAAGAGATAGACGGATGAGAGATGAAGATGAATAGATGGATGGCTGAAGTGATGAGAGACGGAGTGAGAGGAGAGACAGATCAAATGCTTCTGATTCTTTCCTGTGGTTTTTACACAGCAGGGTTAGTTGTGTTCGATGTAAATGCTGCTTTAAGAGAGCGTCCTGTTATATTTCATCACTTGATTCACTTGAGACACTTAAGGCTGAAGTGTGTCTTTATGTATGATCTATTCCAGTTTAAAGGGATCCTTCACCCAAAATGACAGTTCTATCATTATTCATGTTGTTCCAAACCTGTATGACTTCATTTGTTCTAAAAGTTGTTGAGCAGAACATTCACGTCACGCTGTTCTGTACATATTTGACCACAGGTTAGGAATGACATAAGAGTGATTTTATTTTTCAATGAACTATTTGCTGAATATGCAGAGACACTTTGTCACTGCATAGTTTAAGGCAGGTCTGTTGGTTTGTTTGAGCAATGGCAGATGAGGAGAGTTTGGAAAGATTATTTGCGCAGTTTCTTTTGGCACAAGTACAAGAAAAATGAGAAAGACCAATGAAAAAGCAATAGCTTCAGAAGTTAAATAATATTTTGAGGTAGTAAAGAAATCTAAAATTTACATTTATGCATTTAACAGAAGCTATCCAAAGCAACTTACAAAAGAGAAGCAAAAGCAATGTCATCTGATTAGGCAAGTTTTAGGCATATTTTAGAAACAGAAAAATATCAAGAAAATATCAAAATACCAAGGCTGATTTTAGAAAATGAAAAATAAAATCTAAGCATATTTTATATTTTATCATTTAATCTTTATTCACTACTGTGCCATATTTCAAATGTACTACACAGTTATACAAATCTTCTATTGTATATTATATTTTATAGCAAAAGACAATAGCAAAAAGACTAAAAAGCAAATAAATAAATAAAACTAAAGCAAAAGACTATTTTAAGTAGTTCCACATTTTCAAATATTTTAGTGAATAGCAATCTTTAAGTAAATAATTTGTAAAATAAATATTCAGTTATTTTCTATATATTTGTATATATTTAAAAATATATTTATTCATTCATATATATATATATATATATATATATATATATAAAATAAATTAGTAATAAATATGATATTTACATATAAAAAATGTCCTTATTGCTATTAAACCTTGCTGTAAAACAGCTGTATAATATCTGCGGTCTATAATCTGCGGGCTATAAATATATACATTTTTGGCGATCAGTATTATCTATAATTTCTCTATCAGTGCTTTCCTAGTTCAAAGCCTCAAAAAGGAGACATTTTTAGCTGCAACTAAAGCAGTCTCTGGGCATATCTGCTCAAATGAATGCTGCAGTGGTGTGAAATTGGTCATTTTCAGCACTCCTACACTCTTGTAAAAGTAGAAGAGGGTGCCTGAGGTCTATTTTCCCCTCCTCACACACAGCTAGCAGCGGGAGGCAGGAAGCACGGCCTGAAAGACTCGCTGGACGCGCTATCAGAAGGGGAAGTTCCCGTTCCCATTCGCCGCTTTACAAACCAGATGTTTCATGGCCTGGATCTGGTTATTGGAACAGAGCGATAGTACCAAATGTACAGCGAGTGCACTTCAGTCTGACGCTGTAAGCAAGCGTGCTTCAGATAAATGAGGGAAATCAGGATTGCGTGCTAATGTGTTTGCATTTTTAATAGAGGATAGAGAGACTACGATGCATTCGTTTGCTGTTGAGGGAGGCTTTACACACACACACACACACACACACACACACACACACACACGTGCAACCAGTCCACTGGTCGTCCATTGTTGGTGTGAGCAGGTGTGTGAAAGGTGATAACAGAGTCTGCTTTGGGGTTCACCAAGGCTGGGGGTTTCAGCTGCTTGCAAACACACACATATGCAGGCCACCAGCCGTTAAACCGTTCCACTTAGCTGAAACCAGGTGCAATAACCCAATGCTAGAGCTCTTAGTTTCAGTAAAGACCTAGTTCAAGTCAGTATCTGAATGTTATTTGTTACTACAGCTAGGGTTGCATGATTAACTTGTAGTAATTCAACTACAAGATTTTGTAGTTGAATTAATTAGCTGTTACTGAATTAATTTATAATGAAATTATACACATAAAGCAAGCAATGTAACAATATTATAACATTCCCATCATGTATGTAACTGTTTGAACTAATATGATGGTGTACATTGTGCATCAAAATGATTATTTTAATAATTTTGCAGAGTCATATACTTTTAGTATCCGAGGAACAGTTAATTAGTTTAACTTTTTTCCTCTTATTTTCAATTGTAATGTTGCATTTTTGGTACCCTTGTGAAAAGACATTAGCATACTTTTAAAAAGAGTACTATTATGAAATCAATATACTTAAGTGCATCTAAATGTATTGTTTTGGTCACTTAATTGCAATTAAATGAAAATGTATCCTTTTGTTAAACCACTTAAGTAGGACTTAAGTATATCTTTAAATTTAATTTCATAATTACTCCCAATCCTTTATTACAAAGGGCACTTTTTAAAGCTTACTTGTGTGTTAAGAAATATAGTCATGAAAGCATGCTCTCTTTTAAGTACACTCAATTGGCTTTTTGTTTCATTAATATTATCTGTAAGTACAGTTTTCTTTTTTTTTTATGTATACATTTAAGATTTTAAGTACACTACAAGTCCACAGCCAATAGAATTAAGCGCAATTCTTTTTCAAAAGGTTAAGGATGCACCAATATTAAAATTCTGGTCGATACTGATGAGCTAGTAATTATTTTCATGTTATAGCTGATAACGATACATGTCCGATATTAAAATTCTAAACCATTTTGACTAAATAAATCACACAAAAAAAATAAATAAAATCACTGTGAATGCTACAAGTTAATTTATGCATCACAACATGATAACATGGTAATATTCTTCAAATATTTTCCAAAAAGTAAATTTAACCTGTTATTAAATTATTAGTGTTTTTGAAGAGTTATTTTAGATGAAGGCAATCTAAATGTAAAAATAAGGGAATGCACAATTACATATACAATATTGGATGATATATACACAATAACGATGATAAGTATCATACAGTACCATAGTACATATCAAACTAGTGTTGTCACGGTACCAAAATTTCAGTATTCGGTACCGATACCAGTGAAAATCCACGGTTCTCGGTACCAATTTCGGTACCACATGCTAATTAAAAAAACACACTATTTTTAATAATAAGTCATACAAAAATAAAAATGTACAAAAATCAGATGCCATTCTTTATACTTATTTAAACTGTGTTTCAAGTTTTTCCGCAAGTAATAAAAGTATGAAAAACAGTAAACAAGTTTCACCCAAATTTAATTTGTCTTTTAATTAATTAAATTTAAACATTTAATTTTTTTGGTAAATAAAGGGGATTTACTATTAAAATATGGAAAAAATGTGTGATTTCTTTAAAAATAAATATTTATAAAAAAAATTCAACAGTAGTAATAGTATCACATACATTCTACTAAATAATAGTAATATATTTCTGGCACAATGTCTTTAAGATAAACTTTTATTTTGACGGGTTGCCGTGAATACCTTTAAATTTCTGTGTGTAGCTATATGATATGACGCTGGTTTTACTCAATGAAACGGTAAAATGCTCGTGAAGGGACTCTCAGAGCAGTTCTGGAGATGTTGTTTATGTATTTATGTCCTCATTGAGACATGATGATGAAATTACCGCAAGCGTCACGAGCGCTTCAGTGTGTGTAGTAAAAAAAAAGAAAAAACCTCTGTCTCTGCCATAAACTCATTCACACAGAGACTCGCAGAACATGCGGAATTCATATTTGAATCGACTTTTGCGGCTTAATATTTACAGATACTAGTCCATGTCGCGATTTGATTAAAACTTTGACAAATTCCATGACATTCCGTGCTAAACTGTAAATTCCGTTTTTATAACTGGATTCCGAGATTCCGTCCGCGTTTTCTGCATCGCGGAAATCATAGGTCCGTACGCGTCGGTACCACCGGTACTTAAAAAAACCTGGTACCGTGACGTTTTCCTTTCTTTAGTACCGACTTGGTACCGAAGTACCGGGTCTTTTGACAACACTATATCAAACAATAATTGGCTCCAGCAGTACCCCCTTTTGAAGACTCCTGTGTTCAACAGGCATGTCTGTGGATGCTAAAAACCATTCCAGCTAAAAACGTTTAATTGCAGCCGTAATCGTAACCTTGACTATTTGATTAGTTCCGCAGCCCTAAATGCTTCCTTCCTTAAACATTTTCTTTCTTTCTTTCTTTGTGCCATAAAATGATGTCAAATGCCCGTCCATACAAACTCTCATCCAAAAGAACCGCGCAGACTTACGCTCTCTTTTCATTGTCATACCTCGCATGATATTCTAATCAGGGATTTTTGAAATCCCCCAGCATACTCAGCCCTCTTGATTCCTGTGCCAAAGAAGAGAGTGGGGGTGGAGAAAAAAAGACAGCATATAGTGTGTTTAAAAGTCGCCGGGATTGGTTGTGTAGTTTGGAGGAGCAGTCAAATGGGAGCGTGCATTAATAATGCATGCCTGCCTCAAAGAGCTCTCACACAGGAAACACAGACTGGGGTTCAGATCAGGGTAAAGAGAACAGGCCTGGAGAGAGAGAGAGACAGCGAAAAAGAGGGCGAGATCGAGAGAGACATTAAAAGAAGAGTAAAAGCCAGGAATCGCTCAGGTTTATTGGGTTTTAACCTCACAATTGTATTTAGTCTCATGTTGTGATGTGTTTGTCGTATTCTAGTCTTCAGATTTTCTTAAAGACCCCATGAAACTGCTTGATGAATGCAGCTTTTAGTCATGTATTGACGTATTTCCAGTTGAAACGGGAAGTTTGGGTGAGACGTTAAATATTTTACTTGCTAGTCAGTTGCAGGTGGTATTGGGGGCGGGGCATTCACATTCTAAAGAGCATCTGATTGGACAAAAATCTGTGTAGTGCAGGATGAGTCATCGTCATTCAACTTTTAGGAATAAACTAGCATACAAACGCTAACAGACATGATTAAAAGTCACAAAAACAATATCATCGGGTCTTTAAAAGGCAACATCATTGTGTTTTTATAGTTTTCCAATCATTGCTGTCCAACGTTTTTTGAATGTCTTGTTTATTTAGTTTCACCATTTCAAGTTGAATTTAATTCCATTCCAACTTCAAGTAAAACTTCTGATCAGCTTTCTACTAAAACGCACCTGGTGCTTCTAGGTCTACACTAAAAGGCCCATTGTCCTACAAGATTTGCTGGTCCCTTGGTGAACATTCAACGCTGTCGGTGAGTTTTGAGCTTCTGTAACAAACCATCGACCGTTGACTGTACCCTGAGGGTGCCCAAAAAACGACGTAAGCGGAGCAATCTAGAAACGGATCTGGAAAGAGCAGTATGGGTGTATTAGCCCACTAATGACTGCAATAAACATTCATTGCTGTCGGTGGGTTTCCAATGGACACAACTCACTGATCAATGAATGCAAACTGCGGTACAAGAACCTCAGTCAAAAACGGCAGGAGGAGTGAAGGGATTTCTGGGAAGAGTCATTTGTACAGTGTTGTAAGGACAGCAGAGCACCAGCAAAGACTAAAGGGGAAAGGTGAGTCCACCATCTACTTTGTGTATCATAATAACAAGATGTTTTTGACACTATTCATCAGAGATGAAAGATACAGTAGAAATTCTACCATATAAGCAATATTAGACAAACAAGAGTGCTATTGTATTGAATACAAGCACGGCTGAGTTTCAGCTGTAGACAAGAAGCTGCAGGCTGTGCTTCAGGATTGCTCCAAGCAAACACAGATGCTCCAGTTTTCCAAAATCCTTGCTTTGCCTGAGGCGAAATCCCACCAATTCACCCCCTGTTACACTTCTGCTCCACACCTCACATATTCTGGTCTGGATCATTGTGAACATGGATAAATGGAGTGATACAAACACCCTGAAAACTGGAAATTGCATTCCAAGCGCTTAAAATCATTTGATACGCCTTAGGAGCCGCACAGGAACACCCTCGCACTGAGCCACAATGCCCTTGAGAGCAAACTTCACTCACATCCTCTTTAGAAAATGCAAAATATGAGATTGCGGTGCTCATTCAAGAAAAACATGTTCGAATCTGGCTCGCAACATTTCCTGATACTGATTCCCCTCATCAACAGGGTTATTATCATTTCCTAAATCTATTAAAAACATTTGTGTCAATTAAAATGAAAATAAATATTACATGAAAAACCTAACCTAAACAAAAATGAGAAATGTTGCCTTGGCAACTAACCAAAATAAGTTAATTAAAATTACAGAAAATAAAGAAATAAATAAACAAATAAAATATACATTACTATTAAAATTATAATTGAAAAAGAATAAAAATGGGGAATACTAAATATTAAATCAAATAAAAGGCCATTCAAAATATTAGTAAAAACTGCAGTAGTATATATAAAAATAAATACTAAAATAATACCACATCACCCCATTATTTCTATCTCTTTTTTTTTGAGATAGAAATAATGGGGTGATGTGGTATTATTTTAGTATTTTTTTTATATATACTACTGCAGTTTTTACTAATATTTTGAATGGCCTTTTATTTGATTTAATAGTTAGTATTTTTTATTTTATTTTTTTCCCCAATTTTTATTCTTTTTTTCAATTATAATTTTAATAGTAATGTATATTTTATTTATTTATTTTCTGTAATTTTAATTAACTTATTTTGGTTAACATTTCTCATTTTTGTTTAGGTTAGGTTTTTCATATATATATATATATATATATATATATATGACTACCATAACAAACTCCAGCATAACAAAATGCACTTCAGACACTTCAACAACCACATATAGCTCTTCAAGAACCTTCCCAATATCTTCAGAAAAGAAATATCAGAATGAGGAAATGTTGCGAGCCGGATTTGAATTTGAATTTCCTTAACGAGCACCACAGGTTAACACGTCACAACATATGCACAAACTTGCTCTTTTTGTAAAAGACTCCTTTAAAGACACTGACTTTTCCTTTGTATGCAACCAAACACAGGACCAATTGAAAATTCATCTAACAAAGTTCTCAGTGTATTCGGTGTGCTCGGTTACTAAACAGTACTATTGTCTGGTCGGTAGATTGCTGGGTTGTGCCTTGGCTGACCTCTAAACCCGGTCCAGACTTCTCACCATCATAATGCTAAAATAAATCTGGCTTGAAATAGATGACAACTCAGCACAAAAACCCACTCCTGAACAAATAAATAAATGTATAAAAATACAACAGTAACCACTGAGGAGCTAAGCAACACCTTTTTCGCACTCATCCACGTTGACCTTTCTGCACAAGCGAACAGAGAAACACTCAGCACACTCAGTTCTTGAAAAGCTTGTTTCCCATTTTTCAGCAGGAAGAGAGATAGAATCATCTGGAAACAATCCCAACGTAATTGCCCTGTTTAGTTTGCTTTACGTGCTGGGAAATTTCTAACACATTGACATTTTCCAGTCAGCCTAAACCAAGCTTTCGTTTTATTTTTTTTTTCTCTCCTCTCCCCAGTCCCGCTCTTTCTCTTCTCTATTTGTCTTTTACAGTGGAAAGTGTCTGAGGTGAAGGAGGAATACGGCTGGGTTTGTGTCTCTGCTGCCCATATGGAGCTTTTACTATGGTGACCAGACCAAACTGGCACTCGGTTGTGACTCTGAGAGAGACCTGACTCACAGGACTATAATAGCATTAAAACCCACAGCATGCAAACAAGCGAAGTCTGCAGAGAGAGCACTGACCGCAGTCTTGGCCTCTGATTACTTGGACTTGTTTTTTTTTCAGCAATAAATTGGTCTTTTGCTGCAGAAAACTCACTTAGTTAAAGTGATGGTTCATCCAGAAATGAACATTTTGTCATCACTGGTTCACCTTTGTGTCTTTCCACCCTGTATGACTTTCTTTATTTTGTGTAACAGAGGGAAAAATTCAGAAGACTGGTCACTCTTTTCCATGCATTTACAATGAATGGGCACTGAAGCTTTAAAACAGGACAAAAAAACGTTCATTTTTAAATTAGTTGTCTATAGGACTTGTGATTCTTCTGAACTAGAATCACAAGAAAAATGGACAGACCATGTTTAAAAAATGTATTAAAGATTTCAAAAGAACTATTCATTTACAAATCGGACATTGTTATTTCTCCAATGAACTCATAAATGTGCAGAGGAAAGACTTTCTATGAATAGGCCTACCTTTGTGAAAAAGAATAAGTGTGAAATGAATGTAATGTTTTCAGACACTTGACTACATGTTATTAATAAAAGGAAAATGTATTATAATTTAAACTTATATTACATGCACTCCTTTAAGTTTAATTTCATAATTACTTCTATTGTCTTTGAAATATGGTTAAATTGTAGAACCAAATGTACTGACGAGCATTTGGGATAAACTAAAATGTACTTTTATGTCATTTCTGTTAAAACTTGTCATGTATTTAAATATATTTGTAATTACACATTTGAACTGATTAAGTTGCATTTTAGTGCATTACAAATTACATTAAAAGTTTAGTTCACCCAAATATAGAAATTCTGTCATTAATTACTCACCCTCGTGTCGTTCCAAACCCGTAAGACCTTTGTTCATGTTCATCAAAACACAAATTAAGACATTTTTGATGAAATCCGAGAGCTTTTTGATCCTGCATAGACAGCAACACAACTGAAACGTTCAAGGCCCAGAAAGGTAGTCAGGACATCATTAAAATAGTCCACGTGACATCAGTGGTTCAACCTTAATGTTATGAAGCGACAAGAATACTTTGTGTATAATCAAGCACTTTACATGTGCTTTAGTATGTTAGTCCGCACATCAAAACAAGTGCACTTTAAAGTATGCCAAAAGATTTAAAATGTACTTTAAAGTAGGCTAAAACTTTTGATTTGACATCAAATTAACTTTTTAAAAGTGTACTTAAAAATACACTTAAGTATTTAAGAGTACAAAGCGGCATGTTAATTCAGTAATATTACAAGAAGGATGAAAGTTCTGTAAGGGGGAGTAAATTATAAAAAATTTTGCTCCTATCCTTCTATTCTATAATGAGCATTTGCTGCGTTTTCAGTCCAAATCACTGAATATGCATGTGAACTGCACATAAACAGCATAATTGTCAAATTTATTTAGCGTTTTATGTAAGCAAAATGGTCAATTTACACAATGTGGGACAGCATGAAGCATGAAAATCTGTTTTGTGTAATTACATATTGGGCTTCTGTTTCAGATAGCTTGAGTATGATATGGGTTGATTAGATAATCACGCGGCAGGCTATGTAGCGCACAGAGGAAATGCGAGTGTGCGGGTCTGTCACATAAATCAGTGACTCATGCTAGTTACATCCCCGTCTCCCTCGCTGAACGCGCTGATGCTACAGGAAGTGACAGGAGAACAGTCTGACCCATTTCTGGATGACCGGGAAGCACTCCGGCAGCCTGACCCCCAGTCAAACACGACGAGCAAAAGATGCATCAAGCATAAAAAGAAAATAACATTGTTTCCAACAAACTGTGAACTGGCTCTCTGAAAGGAAACACACAATGGGGTCTAAGATCACTAGTGAAAATGCTTCCGTTTTGCATTTCTCAAGTTCAAAATCATTTCTCTCATGACAAATCATATTGCCAGCACATAAAACCGAGTTTTAACATTCTAAAATGTGTTATTTCAGACATACTTCTAAAATAAATTTAAAAATTTAAAAAAATTGGCAACATATATATATATATATATATATATATATATATATATATATATATATATATATATATATATATATATATATATATATATATATATATATATATATATATATATATATACACACACACACACACACTGTATACACACATGCATATATACACACGCACACACACACACACACACACACACACATAAATATCTAGATAGATAGACAGAGGCATGCATATAAAGCTAGCATTTCCATTTTTCCTCTATTCATAATTTAAGGTTTTGGTTGAAAATACGTTAAAAATATTTTTTATTTTCCCTGTATATTTGCCATAAATAACTAATTATTAAAAATAATTCTTAATGACATCATCCTTCCTTTTATATAATGTTTTGTTACAATTTTATTACAAAATGCTCATATTTCAACAAAATATACTGGATGTGTTTATAAGTCATTTACAACTGATAAGTGCATGTATATAGAAAAATCAATATTACATTCTATCTTTGTAGCACTTTGTAGGTTAACTAGCTTGCAATTGAAACAAGGCCTGTAATGACTAAATGAAACTGTCAACCTTGTTACCTTACTGAAGGCATAATTATATCCCAACATATATTAAATGCATATTATAGGCTAGTTCATATTCACAGTTCATTCATATCATATGATATAGATCATAGTTTATTTAGCTTGAGCAAAATGAAAATTATTACTGCTTAAACATTACACGTTTGTTAGAATGCTTAAAATTCTACAAAATAAAATAAAAAAATTTCTGAATGTTACTCTTCAGCTCTTGGTCTGTGAACTTTAGTTTTGCTGTGTTTGTTTGTCACCTAACTTTATAAAGCAACCTTGGTTTTCAGAAGGTACTATAAAAATATTATTATTATTATTATTATTATTATTATTATTCAAAATCGCCATATCAAAGTGGAAAAGGCATGTTTCTTAAAATAACTTAAGTCTGGAAACAAACTTTAAATTAAAAATGTACCTGCCGCCAACTTTTGAAAACGGATAAGAAAGTTAAAAGGGGAAAGAAAGAAATGGTGTGTGTGAGAGAGAAGAAGAGAGAGGGAAGGTATGTGTTTGGCCCTGTTATGTGAGGACAGCAGAGAAGCATGTGTTGGAACGGAGCCAACTGTCTGCATCTGGGTGCTGAGTTCATTGAGGGCACATGAGGAGCAAAAGCCCTTTATATTCAGGCCGCTGCTCTCCACTGCCCCCTTGTGTTTGGCTCAACTACAGCATAGCAATAAAACCCACACAAAACTGTATCTGCTCATATAATACACTGACTTGGTGCCTGGAGTACAAGGAGAAAGTGAGGTAAGATGTGTCAGTGGGTAACATATGCCACCCCTTAATCTAGCAAACTGTTGAGAATTATTGTCAGGTGCCCATATATTTAGAACAAGTCCATTATATGCAGCTGCATGTGATTGAGAGATGCAATTGGTATACAAGTGGTTAGCCTTTGTAAAAAAAAAAAGTTTTGCATACAGTTCTATACATTAAATCAAATGTAATTAATTTATCTAGGCCAAAAGAAAGTGATTGTAGTTAATTAAAACTAGTGTTGTCACGGTACCAAAATTTCAGTATTCGGTACCGATACCTGTGAAAATCCACGGTTCTCGGTACCAATTTCGGTACCACATGCTAATTAAAAACACACTATTTTTAATAATAGTCAAACAAAAATTTAATTTACAAAAATCAATGCCATTCTTCATACTTATTTAAATTGTGTTTCAAGTTTTTCTGCAAGTAATAAAAGTATGAAAAACAGTAAACAGTAAAGTTTCACCCAAATTTAATTTGTCTTTTAATTAATGAAATTTAAAATTTTTATTTTTTGGGTAAATAAAGGGGATTTACTATTAAAATTAAAATATGGAAGAAATATTGTGTGATTATTTCTTTAAAAATATATATATATATATTTTATCAACAGTAGTAATAGTATCACATACATTCTACTAAATAATAGTAATATATTTTTGGCACAATGTCTTTAAGATAAACTTTGATTTTGACGGGTTGCCGTGAATACCTTTAAATTTCTGTGTGTAGCTATATGATATGAAGCTGGTTTTACTCAAATGGAACGATAGAATACTCGTGAAGGGACTCTCAGAGCAGTTCTGTAGATGTTGTTTATGTATTTATGTCCTCATTGAGACGGCAGATGCTGAAATCACCGCGAGCGTCGCGCGCTTCAGTGTAAAAAAACAAAACAAAAACGCGCGTCTCTGCCATTCATTCATACATTCACACACACAGAGACTCGCAGATTCGCGGGATTCATATCTGAATCGACTTTTGCGGCTTAATATTTACAGATACTAGTCCATGTCGCGATTTGATTAAAGTGTGACGACCTACTTTTGATTATTTCATCCAAACTTTGACAAATTCCGTGCTAAACTGTAAACTCCGTTTTTATAACTGGATTCCGAGATTCCGTCCGCGTTTTCTGCATCACGGAAATCATAGGTCCGTACACGTCAAGAACCGGGTTGACCGGGTACTCGGTACCACCGGTACTTAAAAAAAACCTGGTACCGTGACGTTTTCATTTTTTTGGTACCGACTTGGTACCGAAGTACCGGGTCTTTTGACAACACTAATTAAAACCAAAGTCATCCAAAACATTTTTAACTGATAATATATTTTTAAAAATGTATTTTATTTAAGCTACTTGCCAAGGAAATATTTCTCACTTTCATTTAGTTTAAGTTCATGTATTAAAATAACTAAAATAAAAACTGAAATAAAAACTTAATTTAATTTAAACATTTTAAAAAACGTTATAATAAAACTAAATAATAAAAATAAAATGCAAAATAATAAATGTAAAAACAAATTACTAAAACATTCAAATGAAAGTTAAATACACTACAATTAACTATAAAATTAAAACGAAAACTGAAAATCTAAAAAGAAAAACTAATTCAAAATATTATTTTTATAAAAAGAAAAAATATATATATTTTCTTTTCTTTTCTTTTTTTTCACTGACAGGGCAACATTTTTCATTTAGTTTAAGCTTACGTAAAATAACTTTACCAAAAATGAATGAAAACAGAAAATATAAAAACTAAATAAAAACATAAATAAAATATGGTACCAAAAAACTGGTACCTCAATGATACTAAAATAACAAATATATATCAAATAAAAAATGAAAAACAACAAAAAAATTTGAAAACAATAAAAAGATTATAGGAGTGCATTTTATAAGAAAATACTATTTTAGTTTTTATACACTTTTTTTTTTCAGCGTATATGTGATACTTGCCAAATAAATAAACTGTGTGTGTGTGTGTGTGTGTTCCTTTGCATGCACAGGTCACACAACACAACCCTTGTGCCAGACACAACATCCCAACGGCGAGTGTGGCGACCCTCTCCACAAATCCAAACAAAAACACTCAATGCCTCCCCGGCTTTAACACAGCACCCAGCGTGCTGACTGGCCCCCTTTCCCCCCTAATCCCATTGGTCACGCCAGCCACACACACTGGGGATTGGACGGGGAGCTGGAGTATCCATGGAAACCAGAGGGATGGATCAGGAAGTTGACAGGTTGCTCAGATTAAGGGCAGTGCTTTTCTTTTATTGGGGGTTTAGGCCCTACACAACTCTATTAGCACTGAAACTAATGCTGAACTTAGCCTGCAAAACACACATGCCCACACACACACACACACACACACAGAGGCAAACTGACAATTTACTTTGCAACTGGATATGGATTATAGACTTGCCAGAATGAAGGGGGATGTGCAGTGACTAAAAACATCACTTAACACCTCAAGTACTACCAAATCAACACGGCTAATACAATATATAGTATATTGCAATTAAAATTAATGTCACTATGCATTTACCTTTCTATTTTGCTTTTTATATTGTTGAGAGGTGGCTAAGTACAGGGTGGTTTTAGATGCTAAAACCCATTTAAGAGTCATTTCAGAGCTCTTGGAAAGGTTATAAAAGTTTTTCAAAACCATATTAAAAAGTTACAGAAAAAGACTGTAAAATGCTACAGTAAAAACCTTCTCAATAAGGTAAATGAATTATTACTGTACTGTCAACTGTAAACATAAATGGTTTAAAACTCATTTATTTGTAATTTTACGATAAAATACTACACAGTTTTTGCAAGTAAAGCTATGCAATTGATCATTTATGGTGAAAAAAATCAATAGAATATTGCCATAAGTCGCTATATGACACCATATATAATTATAATTTTATTGATATCGTTTTGTTTCTTCTTATTTTTGTTATCAGTAATGTGTTTTGTGTTACATTTAGTTAATGTTTATTGCATTATCTTAGTCAGGTGTTAACACAGATAGATAGATAGATAGATAGATAGATAGATAGATAGATAGATAGATAGATAGATAGATAGATAGATAGATAGATAGATAGATAGATAGATAGATAGAGGCCATGCTTTTAGTCATTATGTGACTTTATATCGAAGTCTCTGTATTATTATGGTAGTTATACTATTTTAGTACATTTTAAGGTACAGATTTTGGTAGTTAAAGTATCTTGATATGTTAGCATTATATCACATAATTACATTATTGTAAAATATACAGGCATCAGTATGCCTTCCTGTAATCATTGAATTTGTTTTTTAATTATACATTTCTGGCAATCACAGCTGTAGTTTTTGAGTACATTTTTAAGAACTTGGCAAATTTTAACTGGATTTTAAAAGAATTGTTTTTATTATTAATACTATTATACTGGGGCCAAAATAAGAAAAGTAATGCACAATCCAATTGCACATTATTATTCACATTTACATACACCAGCCAAGTAAAGGTTTAATATCCATAATGTCTTTTCAATAGAATTTTTCCACTGAAGCTTTTATTGTAAAAGTCTGGGAAGTTGTAAACACAACTTTGTTTTCCCGGTAGACTGTTAAATGCCTGCACTCCCAGAGCTCCCAGATAAATAACTGCATAAAGTTTGAGTCGTATAGTACAGCAGTATAGTTTTTTTTAATGCCATGTCAGCAATTTAGGCTATTTTCATGGCAAGAACTGAGCTACAAAATAAACAAGTGTCACATTGATACAATAAAATAAAACCAAACAAAAAGAAAAACACAGCAAATATGATTATTTCACATTGAAATGATAAAACTTCTAAGTTTTCTGTTAAAAATCTTACTAAACAAGTCCTGAAGTGAGCTTACTGAACAAAAATGTTGTCTACTTGGATTAAAAGCAGGATGGTCCAATAAAATATGTTTAATAGAAAGGGGGTTTTGCAGAACATAAAGTTGGGTCTTCGCTTTCGACAGAAATACATGAGTCAGTGCATAAAGTCTGAAGCTTATGGCTTTAAGTAATCAGTATTAGCAGTGATTAAACGGATTGGTATCTTTATGGTTAATGACATAATATTAATCTGCTACAAAAAGTGAAATACGTTAAAAAAAAAAAACAAGCTTGAAATACCAGACCAAGTTAAATGGTTCAATCAGTCAATCCAAACTTTCTTAAATGCACAATACTGGTCATATTGTGCATGATTTATTGGTGGATATTATTCCAAAGAAATTGTTGTTAGTTTTCATAATCTTTCAATATAAATAATAATTAGTCCTCCTTTTAAAAAAATATAAACTTCATGTCATCACTGATTTGGCAAGCTCACATGCATACCTAAATGATCTGTATGATCATTTAGGTATGCAACAGCCACTTCTAATCTAATCAATTACTTATAAATAAAATAAAATCTTGTCTTATATTCTTTCTTGCCAAAAATCCAATTTCACCCAGAATCCTATCGGAGCGCAGTGCTAACGTACTCATTTCACCCTCACGTTTACAGCCCATCATGCTTTAGCTCATAATTCAATCACAGTCCTCAGTAACAATAGAGGCCTTTCTCTGGTGTGCTGCTTCAACAGGTCCCTCATGCCTCTTTTCCCTCATCACAGCTTCCCAGAGGTTTACGTGCAGCAGTCACACTGAGGTCAGCAATGACTGAACTGAAAATGACCTTTCCTCTTACAGCCACCACCTGGCACCGCAGCGTACAAACAGAGAAAAGCAGAAGGAGGGGGAAAGACAGAGGGCAATAGATTCTGTAGAGAATGACCAACACTAAAAGAGGAAGAAATGAACTTGAGATGAACCTGGACATATAGATATCTGTGAAAACAATCAGTTCATCCACTTTTAGGCCACTCAATCAAAGTTAGCGGGCTAAAACTAAAATACGTAACTCTGCTGGCTCACATTAAAAAATTTTTTAAAATGTACTAGAGTTTCAGTTCCATAAAAATTAATAATCGGCTATTTAACACATTGGCATGATATTAAAAAACTGGAAATCTAACATACAAAACCAAACTTTTCATTTGAGTTTGCATTGATATCATGTCCAAATCACAATGATTCAAGCAATCTAATATTCATGGAGCCAGCCAAATGATCACGACAAAGGTCAGAGGTCAAAACTGGAATACACAATCCTGGAATGCAACACAAAATTCCAAGCTGCATCCGAAATCTGAAAAATGCTGCCTTCACAAGTGATGTAAAGAAGCAGGAAGACATTAAGACACATTCAGATCAATTATTTGGTTACATTCAGTTTCATAAGATATATAGTTCACTGGCAATGATATCTCACAGTCCTGGGACTGTGGTTTGATGATTATAAGATCAGTGTCTGATGGAGTAGCTGAAAGTAAATTAACCCCTTTTTTCAATTTATGTTTTCATTTCAACAGAGAACTGCTTTTAGATCAGTACGTGTGATGTTATAACTTGAAACCATTCAGCTTCTTCTGGATTGAATTGGATTGGAGGAAGTCTATCATGTGTCATTGCATTTAGCTCAGCAACTTTAGTAACTACAAGTACGGCAAACACAAATAAAAACACACACAACACTCATAACTGCACAAATACATGTTAAGCAACATTTTAGTTGTCGCACCACAGTGAAAAGCAAAGGTTTAGAGATGAAGGGAAGCCCCCTGGTGGACATTTGATGTTGACACACTATAACCTGGACTGACAGCATTGATTGACAGCCACACAGGCATCAAATAGTGGACCTTTTAATGCTTTTTATTCAAAATGAACACAGTAAGAGTCAATTAATACATAAGAGTAAAAACTAACTATATGCTCATCTAAGCCACACTTCTTCGTTAAATTTTTTTTTTTTTTTAAATGTACAAATAAATTGACCTTACCTTGCTCCTCTGTATCCAACAGATCACCACACAAACCTGCATTGAGAAAATCTTAATATTATATACAGTTTGCAATGCATACAGTTATAAATATAGACACAGAATAAATAAAATGTAAAAAAAAATTTAAAAGAAGGGAAAAAAACACGTGAAAAAGCACTGCAAATCACATCTGACCGCCAACAACGAGAGGTAGGTTAGCCTTCACCCTTCACTCCTCTATACAACCCAAAGGTGGAAGGAATGACCTTGGGCTGTATGACATTAAAAGGGTCCATTTCCATAGCAATGGCTTTACATATAACCTCAGCTTCCAGGCATTAGGTTGCAGTCTACACAACATGGTGCTCTTTCCTTCTGCCTTTGGGCAAAAGTCCATCAAACAGCCCTCTGAGATCAAACAACTGAATTTTACGGCTCTAATCTCCCCTATCTATGCCAATTATCGCAAGGCGTCGATAAGAAACCTGTCCCATCTCGAAGTCACATTGCGGTTGCTGGGTTGTGAAGTAAAACACAGATTTCATTTAGATTAGAAAAAAAAAAGCTATGGTGGCACGGATATTTTAATGTATGGAAACCTGTTACATCACCTGCAATTACAAACCACTTCTCTTTAGATTATACGCAAATTTACATTTGTCAAACAATGAAGATATTTATATAAAGCCATATTGTGATTGAGGCCCTAATTTGTAAAGATTGGCTGTATTGATTGGCTGTTTACAAACCTTTGAGAATAAGAACAAGTGACCCGACTGACACCACTGTATTTGACGTCTGGGGTCTCCTGGGACATTTAATGCAGTTACAAGATGAATGACTTTAGGGTTGGGGGTTTGAAGGACAGAGAGAAACGACTCATTCAGTTGTCACGGGCTAATTTTCTGCCTCCAACACCTTCAACTTCACGCCCAGAAAAAAAATAGGTGGCTGTGTTAGTTGGCATATTTTTAAAATCACAGACACACTTGTAACTATTTGACAATTCTGATGTAGTTTGGTGTAACATATGCAAATGGCTTATTTGAAATCATTAATTATCTAGATCTACATTGATCAGACTATAATTCAATTAAAAAATGACAAAATTACATTAAAAGAACAGATCCTCTCAATATGTAAATTCTGGCATCCTTTATTCACCCTCAAGGTATTGCAAACCCTTATGATTTAATTTGCTGAACACAAAAGAACTTTAGCAGAATGTCTAAGCTGCTCTTTTCCATACTTTGAATGTAATGGGGACTGACACTGTTGAGCTCCAAAAATGATAGAAAGCACCAGAAAAGTCCACCGTTTGATATGTGCGCTTCCAAGAACAAACTGAAAAATAAGACAATCGATATGAATTCATCATTAAAAATTTCCCTCTGCCATAGCTCTCAACCTGTCCACATATATTCAAATATAACACAGTTGTTGTGACATCGGATCAGACCATCCCAATTCTTGCCCTGCCACAATGCATTTATTTTTGTCTTTTCTGGAGCATGAGAGCCTCAGTTCCTATTCACCTTTATTATATGGAAAAGGGCCTTCAGGACATCCTTTAAAAGTTCTAAACATTTTGTGTTTCATGCAAGAAAGAAAGTCATACATGTTTGAAAAGACTTGAGGGTGAGTAAATAAATGATAACAGATTTTTCTGTTTTATTATTCTAGTCCAAGGCATAATGGCACAATCAGGCGATTCTCTTTGATTGCAGCTTTAATTAAAACTGAAAAAAAAAATAATAATAATAATTGTTTAGGGCTTAATTTATAATTTTCTGGGTGGTGTGGTACAGATAAGGAGGCTGTTTAGATAAAGCTGTGATGACCAGGTTGTGGCCACAAATTCCTAAATGATCCTAGAATTTGCTGGATGGGGGATGCAGGTTTCCCCAAGTTCAAAAGTTCACATTTTACAAGCACTTAAAGACCAGTGACCCATGCCCAAATAAAAACTTTCCTGTTGTTGACTCCTGTCCTCCTAAAAATCTCTCCTTCTGTATTTATTTCTCACAGAAAAAACAGAAAAAAGAAAGAAAGAAACATATCGTCCCTACTGTAAATACTGTAATTGGTTTTGGATTTACAAAATCATTGGTAATGGGATCATTTTAAATTAGCGGCAAAAGGAAAATGACACTTAAAGACTTCTGAAGTTATCTGTTATGGGTAGTAAACTCAATGAATCAAATTACATAACAATCGCCATTATAATAAAACGTTTTTGAATTAAAAGAAGAACATATCTTACCATTGGCTGTCGTCCCAAAATGTTTCTTGGAAAAGTCAATCCCGTGTATTTTGTCCACCATATCTCTTGTTTATTTTCCTTGAAGTTGCACTCTTTCCGTTTTGTTGTTCATGCCACGTTTAAAATGAACAAGTTCACTGGTTTGAGGATCAAACTTCCATCATTTCTGCTGTTGCCTCCGTACGCTCAGCGCCCCGCAAGCGTGCCTCGGGTGTGGGCGGGGTTATCTGCGCTCCGCAGCCAATCACCGCCGCCCATCGATGACGTAACAGGAAAACACACTGCTGAGATGATAGAAATTTGTAGATTTAATGTGCTTTTTATAATGTAAAAACAATACTTTATGCATTTTATCAGGCAAATGCAATAATAAAAAGTGGGTTCTTTGAAACCAAATTTCTTACATTTTATAAATGACTTTAAATTATACATAAACCTTTTTGAACAAAGAAAACAAAAACAAAACACAAAAATTATCGTATTTTTTTTGTCTAAAGTTAATGTTGGTAATAATGTTTCTTGCTCCTCTGACTTTATTTAAAAAGGACGTTACAACTATTATGCAACAAGCATATTAACGAAATGAACACCAACATAAAAAGAGAATATGATTATATACATATGTATATATGTATGTATGTATATAATACACAACCAGTCAAAAGTTTTTTAACAGTAAGATTTTTAATGTTTTTAAAGAAGTCTCTTCTGCTCACCAAGTCTGCAATTTTGATCCAAAGTACAGCAAATACAGTAACATTTTGAAATATTTTTACTATTCAAAATAGCTGTTTTCTTTTTGAATATATTTTAAGATGTAATATATTCATGTGATTTCAAAGCTGAATTTTCAGCATCATTACTCCAGTCTTCAGTGTCACATGATCCTTCAGAAATCATTCTATTATTCTGATTTGCTGTTCAAGAAACATTTACTATTATTATGTTTAAAACAGCCGAGTAGATTTTTTTTCAGGTTTCTTTGAGGAATAGAAAATTCAGAAGAACAGCATTTATCTGAAATAGAAATCTTTTGTACCATTATAAATGTCTTTATCATCACTTTTGATCAATTTAAAGCATCCTTGCTAAATAAAAGTATTAATTTCTATAATACTAATAATAATAATTATACTGACTCGAAGCTTTTGAATGGTATAGTGTATAATGTTACAAAAGCTTTTATTTCAGATAAATGCTGATCTTTGGATCTTTCTATTCATCAAAGAATCCTGAAAAAAAATGTACTCAACTGTTTTAAATATTGATGATGATGATGATGATAATGACAAATCAGCATATTAGAATGATTTCTGAAGGATCATGTGACACTGAAGACTGGAGTAATGATGCTGAAAATTCAGTTTTGATCACAGAGATAAATTACATTTTAAAATATATTCATATAGAAAGCAATTATTTTAAATAGTAAAAATATTTCACAATATTACTGTTTTTGCTGTATTTTTGATCAAATAAATGCAGACTTGGTGAGCAGAAGAGAACACTGCATCTGAAGATCTCTGCCAAAGTTATGTAACGTTTTGTGGAAATACATTTTCTTTGTGTGTCTCTAGCACCCTCTCCTGGTGTTTTTAGGGCGTACAGTTCACTTTTGGGCTGATTTGATGTGGGATGGGCTAATAAATAAACAGGTGTTGCAGGTTACTATGAGTCTTCAAAAAAACTCTCAGTTTGTGGCTTTTCAAAGAAGGAAAGATTGAGTGAAGTGTGGTGTGTGAAATTGTGTGTTGAAGAAATAAGTGTGATTGTTGAGAAAAACAGGAATGTTTTTTTTTAAAAAGCAGAGCTTTGTCCCCCTCGGCTAGGGGTGGGTGATTTGGCAAAAATATCACGATTGTTTTTTAAAATATCACAAAATATTTCGTTCAAAATAATATAAAAGGTAACAAAATATAAAAAAGTATGGCGGATATTTAGGCCAAAGTGGGTGAAGATAAAAATCGCTGTCATTATTTTATCTTTGTTATTAAAAAAATGAGAGCAAAGATACACATTAAAAATACACATAATATATAAATAAAATAAACCGTGTTTTATTTTCAGATAGTCAACAGGTGTATTCAGCAGGAGCATTCAAGAAATTGAATGAACAAATATAAAAATAAAACACTATATAGATTGATTCCTATTAAAGCAACTGTATTAAAGTTTTTCAGTCAAGAGTAGTGAGTGATTTTTCTCTTTGTGTTTGGTGTTTTATTAACATTAAAGGAATAATTCACCCCAAAATTAAAATAGGCTAGTGTTTTATTTTTATACCTTCATTTACTCACTCAAAAGTTGTTTTAAACCTTTAAAACCTTTCTTCTGCTGAAAATAAATGCTATTTTGAAGAATGTGTAGAACAGTTGCTGGTCCACAGTGACTTCCATAGTATTTTTTTCCCTACTGTTAAAGTCAATGTGGACCAGCAACTGTTTGGTTAGCCACATTCTTCAAAATATCTTCTTTTGTGTTCAGCACAAGAAAGAAATTAATACAGGTTTTGGACAACATGTGAGAGTAAATAATGACAGAAATTAAATTTTAGGGTGAACTATCCCTTTAATTACAGTCGGCAGCATGTTTAGTACTGTCCCTTTAAGACCTGCACGCATCTAATATACAGGCACTCATGCGTTTCTCTCAGCTGTTTACTTTCATTTTAGACATAACCAACTGAGTCTATACATAAACCTGGTGTGTTTTGACAGTATTAGCACAAAACATAACTTAGTTCAGTAATC
Source organism: Onychostoma macrolepis (assembly GCF_012432095.1). NCBI lineage: Eukaryota > Metazoa > Chordata > Actinopteri > Cypriniformes > Cyprinidae > Onychostoma > Onychostoma macrolepis. The sequence continues at coordinate 7,115,295 of NC_081162.1, forward strand.
AGGCGCTGTTTGACGGGCTTTTTAGAGCACGCGCTTTGGGTGTATGTGCTCAGAAAAGGCGCTCATCAGAACAGCACACAAATGAAACGTTTAACCGGTAAGTCTTTGAAGCAGCTGCAAATAATGTACTTTTGTGACTGCGAATAAGTGCAGTGTCCCGTGAGAGTAACTCTACCGCTGAGTTAACACTGATGTGAATGTATGTGGCGTTGTACAGTATATAGAGACGGCGGCGCCAGAACTGCAGCTGATAGAATGCGCGCTGAAGTACGATACTACGATATTTCTTCAAAAAAGCAGATCGTGGAGACATTTTTATAGTCCACCATCAAAAATCGTCATATCGAACACTCCTACCCTCGGCAGAAATCGCATACCGTCGGACCTCAAAGGGGCAGGGGCTCGAGCCCCTGTGAAATTCACAATAAAACAATGAAATATAAAAAGCAAAATATATTGATGCAAAGAAAAACAGAAAACGAGATATTTAAAATACACAAATATTTAAAACTATGAATAGTTCCATTAAAAGTGAAAACTGGGTTCAAACAAAAAATATAAAATTATAAAGAAATCATTACACTATAGGGTCCAACATGAGCTGTTACTCTGCCAGCCAAAGCTCCACTGTCTTCCTCTTATAAGTGCTGCAAGGGATTTACTAGTGAAGTTACTTTAATTTGTGGCTGCTGGCACAGGTTGTTGCAGGGAAATGGCTTGCATTTCTTTCCTCATTTTTGAGTGAGGCCTTGTGCATAGGATTCAGCTCTCTTCTTCGTCCTTCAGCTAGTTGTCAGAGGCACATCACTCATATTGTCTATAACATCACCCTCTTCTGCTCAGACAGCCATTCTGTTAATGCTTGTCCAGCAGCAGTGGCACAGACTCCTTCTGGAAAAATGTGTCCAGAATCCAACCTCTTTGCTTGCAGAGATATCCTTTTGGATTCTGCAGTGGTGTTCCCAGAGGCGGACAGTAACTAAGTACATTTACTTGAGTATTGTACTTAATTAAGTGCACTTTTTGAGTATCTGTACTTTATTTGAGTATTATTATTCTGGAAACTTATGACTTTAACTTCATTACATTTGAAAGACAAATATTGTACTTTACACTCCACTACATTTCTATCAAGGTCTTCGAAGTAGAAAGTCGTTATGTAGCAGCTTCAGTGGGTGAATTTATTAATTTTTTTCTTCTCTAAAACGTGACTTTCTTTTTTTTTCAGTTTATCAGTAATCACTCTTGTAGGGCTACATGAAGTGAATTCCCAGCATTTTCTAACACTGACCAGTTGGAAATGTGATATATATTAGACACAATATTATTTGATTTTGCTAAATTGTGTACGTGAAAATATTACCTATAAAGCCACAGAATAACTGTTGTGCGTCTCCTAATAAAACACAATAGGTGTTGGACTTGAAGCAGCACTGCACAGACCGTTCTGTGTATGACATCAAAGTACTGCGAGAGCATTTTTGAAATTTTTGTTTTGATGTCAAATAAGTCTTGCTGTTTTGCTTTTTTGTTAAAGCAGTGTTGCTGTTGTAAAGTTATACAGCTACAGTTGTGTTGCTGGGTTTTAAAGCAGGATTGATTTTTTTTTTCTTCCTTATCACTCTGTATTTACAGCAATTTCACTGTCCACTCTGTTCAAATGTGGATGAATAGATATAGATATGTACATGGATATGTGCACACACTGTCAGAGCTGTGTGAGATCACTACCATCCTGCTTTTGTGGAGGTGGGTAGGGGTGTTAAATTATATATATATATATATATATATATATATATGTGTATATGTATGTGTGTGTGTGTGTGTGTGTGTTTCCCCATAGGTTTTTAACATTCTAAAAGCTCTTTATTCCAAAGATACTAGTTAGTTTATTCAGTAGGTGTAATGTATAGTAAGTTGCTTCAGAGGTATTGCAAGAAATAATAAAACTTATTTACTTTTGGTACTTAAGTACTTTTAAAAGCAAGTACTTCTGTACTTTTACTTTTACTTTTACTTAAAAAATCTGTCTTTACAACTTTCACTTGTAATGGAGTAATATTTGACCAGCAGGATCAGTACTTTCACTCAAGTAATGGAGTTGTGTACTTTGTCCACCTCTGGGTGTTCCCATACTTAATGTTCTCTTCAGGTCCGCCATAGCAGATGGAGAGGCCACAGCAAGTAGTGCACATGGAAGAAAGAATCTTTTAAGTCTCTGCCAGAACTTCTCCCTACATTTTCCCTCTACTTTGGAGATAACAGGAGGAAATTACTCTGGGTTCGGGCCATTCCCAAGCTCGGAGCCCTTCCCCGGACAGCACGCCAAATACACATTACTATACTCCAGCTAATTATATGCAAGCGTGAACTTGTGAATAAGAGGTTGATTGAACTAACTTCTTTTGGAGACAACAAATAGAGCAAGCAAGAGTTCAGGATATATGTGATGGAAAGTTAACCTTGCATTCTGGAACACCCCAAGAATAATAATAATAATAATAATTATTATTATAATAATAATAATAAACTTTATTTTATAAAGCACCTTTAAAAGCAGCTTCTCAAAGCACTGAACACAATGTAATAAAATACAATAAAAAGCAATACAAAGTCAATAAGCAAATGCAAGTTTACAATAATATGTCTTAAGTTGAACTTTAAAACCATCATTATTCTGAACTTCCCTAAGTTCAAGAGGCAGAGAATTCCAAAGGACAGGAGCATAGAAAGAGAAAGCCTTTGAAAGACGTGTTTGAGGAACAACTGACAAGTTTGACTGAGAGGAGCGCAATCTACAACTAGGAGTGTATGGATGTAACAATTCTGTGAGGTAATGTGGTGCCAGGCCCTGTAATGCTTTAAAAGTAAGCATCATAATTTTAAAAATCCACTCTAAACCTGACTGGGAGCCAGTGCAAAGATTCTAACACTGGAGTAATATAACTGGCAATACTAGTCCCAGTTAAAATCCTGGCAACTGAATTTTGTACATAATGCAACTTATTAAGTGTAGATTTAGAAGCTCCAGCTAACAGAGCGTTACAATAGTCTAACCATGAGATGACAATGGAATGTATCAGCATTTCCGCGACTGTAAAATTGAACAAAGGGCACAGTCTTGCGATATTTCTGAGGTGAAAAAAAGAGGTTTTAACAGTGCTCTGGACAAAAGAATCAAAAGACAGATTTGCATCAAAAATAACTCCAAGGTTCCTCACTCGACTCTGGACTTCCAAAACAGAGCTGTCAAGAGTCAGGGACAGATGGCCAGCTTTAGAAATTTGATGACGGGAACCAATAAGCATAACTTCAGTTTTACCACCGTTCAAAAAACAAGAAATTATTATCCAACCATGTTTTAATCTCAGTAATGCAGTCAGACAAATAAGCAACGTCAAGGCACTCATGAGGTTTTGAATGTATATAAATCTGCGTGTCGTCGGCATACAAATGATGATGAAGGTCAAGCAATCTCAAAAGGTGGCCTAAAGGTGACAAATAAATGTTAAAAAGTAAAGGGCCTAAAACCGACCCCTGAGGGACACCAGTTGAGACAGAGCTAATCTCGGACCTATAACCACCCATAGAAACAAACTGGGAACGGTCAGTAAAATAAGACCTCAACCACTTCAAGGCAGTCCCAGACACACCAAACACTCTTCTAAGACGAATAAGTAATAGACTGTGATCCACCGTATCAAACGCAGCTCTTAGATCAAGAAGAATAAGAATAGATATTGCACCAGAGTCAGAAGCCATCAAAAAATCATTGGTGGTCTTGACCAAGGCCGTCTCAGTACTGTGAAATTTACGAAAATCCAACTGAAGAGGTTCAAAAAGGTTATTAACTGTGAGATAAACAATACGCTCAAGTAATTTTGCCAAAAACGCTAAAGTAATGAAGTCGTTCAGTGCAACATTTTCTTTTTTAGGTACAGGGGTTACAGCAGCAAACTTTAATGCTGCTGGAACAACCCCAGTCTGTAAGGAGTCATTTATAATACTAAGAACAACAGGACACAAAGCATCAAAGCAAGATTTAAATAAGATAGTGGGAATAGGGTCAAGCAAGGAAGTGGTAGATTTCATGCTAGATACCTCCCGTTTAAGAGTCTCAGTATCAAATTGTCACTCAGGTGAACAGTGACATTAGGTAGTAGAAACAGGTGCAACGGAAATTTGTTTACGAACATTATACATTTTTTAATTGAAAAATGTAAAAAATGAATTACATAACTGCCGAGAAACAGGCATGGTAGAAACAGCATTAACTTGAAGCAGACAATTTATAGTTTGAAACAAGTGTCTCGGGTTTCCTTGGTTGTTTTCAATAGTCTGAGGAAAATAAGAAGATCTTGCAGACTCAATTAGTGCTCTGTAATCACCCAGAAGATCCTTCCAAGCTAAATAGTAAACATTCAAGCCAGTGAGACGCCATTTATGCTCCATTTTCCGACAGGCAGCCTTCTTAGTGTGCAGGTTGTCATTATACCATGGAGCAGAACGAGCAAAAGTAACTGTGCGTGTGTCCTCAGACGAGCAAAAGTGTCTAAGTTAGCAATAAGAATATTATTTAACTGAGAAACTTTCTCGTCCAACAATGTTTAATTGTTTAATGCAAATCACCCAAAATGGAAATAACATAATTCGAAAAAGCTCTCAAAGCTATTCGAATAGCATTCGTTCCTGATCAGAAATTAAACATTAACATTTTTATGATTTACAAATGGCATAAAACAAAACATATTGAGTTGTGCGTGAATAATCTTTATGAAGATTTATTGGTTATGAAGCAGTTGAGGTGGTTGTGGAAGGACTTCAGGGATGTGGACCCTCGAGCGCAGCGGTAGACAGGAAGTGTGATCCCTCCCTTTGTAATACTTCCTGTCTGGGTGTACAACTACACTCCAGGAGGGTCATGGATGCAAGGAAGATTGCACCTTTGGTTGTCCCAGATGACATCCATCCTCTCCTGGTCCATCAAAGGGAGGCCTATGGTTTCCTTGGCATCCTTGAAGGCCTCCCTCAGAATGGTCACATCTCCCTCATCCCACACAAAAATGCAGAAAGGCTACGGTCTTCAAAATCTGACAAGGTCAATCAAAGTGTGTCAGTGTTGGAGTTTTAGTTCTAATTCTGACACCCATCAAAGGTCAAGTAAGGATCAATGACAGGGGCCGTTTACACATCCTGAATAGAACCTCAACTGGCTGACACAGTGTCTTCTGAAAGAACTACAAAAGCAAAATAGTTTGTTTATGTACAGATTGCGGTTTTAATTTGAACAGTATTACAAAAAGTTATAAATTTCAGATGCTAAAAATAATAATAATAATAATAATACATTTTATTTGTAATGCAACTTTCTTAAACTCAAAGCGCAGAATATAACAATTACATCCTTATTTACAACTTAATTGCACCTGCTTATGAATTTTTGCCTATAATAAGAACAATTCTTTCATAACTCACCACCAGTAAGTGAGGATTGCTGGAAACATCCTGGATGTCATAGGACCACATGGCCAGCTTCTTATGGCAGCACTGACACTCCAGGTATTCTGTTGTCAGGAAATAACCAGCTGTGTAAATTCAGCACCTGCCTCAGTTTTTTTTTTTTCTTTTTAGAGTCAGTAGCTGACCAGACTGTCTGTAATTTGGCAAAATGTAGATCAGCTTGTTTTTTTTGGAAGGAAGCACTTCCAGGCCTTGCCAAGAACAACTTAGACACACAAAAATCTCTAATATATCAATATACATTTTTGAATATTTACTAATGAGACATGAGAAAAGTGACAGGAGGAGACAGTTCTAGGAAAGCCTTCTCTCCAAGCCTGACTAAAAACAGAATGTGTTTGACTTAAAAAATGTTTTTAAGGTTAGAATTCCTATTAAATGAATTCAACATAACTGCATACCTTTTTATAATCAAGTTGTTGTTTTTTTATTATACAATAGTTTTTTTTTATTTATTTTTTTTTAATTGGAACATTAAATTGCTAATGAATAAATAGAAAACTAAGCAATACAAATAAAACAAATGGCTAAGACAATTTACATGACCTTTTTCAAGGCAGATAAATGATTTAAAATAAAAACAACAATAGACAAATAATAGAAAACAAACAGAAAAAAATAAAGGACATTTATGTATAAATCACATATTTACAAATAAATAACTATTTACAGAGAAGGATTTTCTTTATTTCTTGTCTCTTTGCAGCCACTCTTCCACAGTTTTTTCCTCTGCTGTGGCTCCTCACCCTTGTGTGCCCAAACTCTTTTTTTTTCTGGGCTGCCCATATTGACTGTACATGTACTCTCTTTGTGCAGTTTGCTGGGGAAGAGGCAACTCTTGCTCTTGAGCTAAAACCTCTGCTGCCTTCATCTTCCTCAACAGAGTTGTTCTGATCAAAGATGTTCCTGGAGCAACACTTGGAGCTTCCAGAGAAGCAGAGAGAGTGGCACCTGGCAGAACAGATGTTGGCAGTTTGGTGCAGGGTGAGGAGGTTGTTGCCCATGGCCTGACCTGACATGTCAGGGTTGACGACAAAGTGGAAGGTGGAAGTCCTGTCCCAAGCTCACCATGCATTAACATCTCCTGTTTGGCTCCTGGACATGGCCTGTGTCTGAGTTAAGGGCAAACTCAGGGCAGGGTTAAGGGCAGCACATCCACTTGCAGTTTCATCCTGTAGTTACTGTACCTATTTGATATGGCACAAATATCAGGATTACCTGAATCTGAGAACTGCATGAATACATTGTAAAATTACACTTACAACTGGATGTGGCCCGCTGATCTCAAACAGTTGAATCTGTTTGTCACTATCAGGCGGTCTATCCCACACCTGGACAATGTCAGCGGCTTCCCATCCGATAAAACAAAATTAAATAGAAATTAGAATAAACATTTATCTGTGTTACTAAGAAAACAACAAAGCATGGCATTATAAACACTACCCATGTATTCTCTCTGCTTTGAGTCCACTTATACAAGACGGCTGCCAAGAACACACTGACTGAGCTCATTGAGGCTGTGTTGGAGCGAGGCACTGTAGCAGCTCAGTGACGATGGGTGCTCGTGTATGGCGGCGGCAAGATCCACCACTCCAAACCCTCCAGCAGATAAGCCTGGAAATTTTCCAGGTTAGCAGTCATTACTGATTTTAAAGCATGTAACATTAAATAACCAATTTATAATGGTAAACTACATGAGGGTCATTCCACGAAACTGGTGCCTTTTGTGTCCCTAAGAAATAATCAAACATAGATTTAATATAACAAATAAATGTGCAATAACAATGCTATGTATGCTTACATATTACATCAAAAAAAGGCAATTAAATATTATTTTAAATAATTTAAATAGCATTTATGCTGGTAACGGTAAGGTTTTTGGCCTGTCCCTCACTATGATTTTTCTTTTTTTCAGCAGGACTTTTAATTTGCAAAAAGAAGGCAAAATGATATAAAAATCACATTTTCATATTGTTCTAAATATAGTCTCATTGTTAAGCAATATTTTTGGCATAAGTATGCATTTTGTCTATAAAATATAAATAATTTTATTGGCGTACCCTGATTTCATGTCAGCTCTGTTAACCTCATCAAAAAACCCTTGTAAAATAATGTACATTCAAGTGACATCATTTCTAAGAGGTTACATCATCTCTCAACCAGGATTCCAACACTTGAAACATAATTATGTTTCTCTCACTCCTCTATAATGTTCTATTTTTGATTATTTATGAGGCTTTACTGAGGGGGAGGGGGGCATCATGCAATGTCAATCCTGTTACCATTTTTAAAATCTAAATTTAAACAATTTATTTCTTACATTTAATATAATCAATGTCTACAAGTAAAATCATTTCAAAGTGTGCAATATGTGCTTTTGTGAACTTGACTATTAGCTAGCAATTAGCTAATTTGTTTGAAATCATCAAACCTGTTACTGTCAACCTGTTAATTTTTAGAGTAACAGGTTTTTGACGTGGGTAACAGGGATGACATTGATTAGGTTTGACCCTGTTTTTAAAGATTGTCTGTGTAAAATTCAAACATTTTAAAGGTCACCCTCTGTATATTATTGAGTTAATGCCTATATCATTCAGTGGCATATGAGTTCTAATTAAACTATAGTATCTAGTAACGCTTGTGACGGTAACAGGGTTGACAAAAATACCAAAACATGAGGTAGAAAATAATCATAAAATAGTCATAAAATAATCAATTACATAGCCTGAGATGGCACAATACATTTTCTTGTCATTTTAAGGTGTCTTTATTTTATGGATATTTAAAAAATGTTGATTAAACTTATTTTATTTTTCACTTTTTCCAAGTGGAAAAGGCCCCGATTTCGTCGAATGACCCATAAATGAATCATCACGAAAACACTTGAGGTTGATGTGGATGATCTTACCGGGTATGAAGCGGTTGAGGTGGAAAGGACTCCAGGGATGTGGACCCTCGAGCGCAGCAGTAGACAGGAAGTGTGAGTCCTCCCTTTGTAATACTTCCTGTCTGGCTGTACAGCTGCAGTCCAGGTGGGTCCTGGATGCAAGGAAGATGCTGCTTTCGGGTGTCCAATATGACGGCCATCCTCTCCTGGTTCATCAAGGGGAGGCTAATGGTTTCCATCGCATCCTTGAAGGCCTTCAGTATCTCTCCAATCAGCTGCTCTGTCTCCTCTACGCCACATGTGCAGCGGCAACAGTGCTGCGCCAGCTGTTTGGAGGTGAGCCTGCTGGTTAGTAACTCTTCTGTGAGGCCCTGTCGTTGTCCCAGCTCTCTCTTACCCCCTTTCCACCAGCAGGAACCAGGTGCTAGTTCAGAGCCAGTGCTACTGCCGGTTCTTAGTTGGTTCAACTGGCCAGCCCTTTAAGAACCGGTTGCTTTTCCACAGGCTAGAGAGCAAATACAGAGCCAGGTATTACGTCACTGAATATGTTTGATGTTTCGTTTCACTAGCGCGGCCGCGGCAGACACAACAGACTTGTTCAAGGTGCATCGGCGCCACGCAGACATCCCGATCCATCCCGAACAAGCCTAAACACACTATCAACAATGGCGGATGTTGCATAGCTATTGATGTTCATGGCTTTGCGAGCCTATCGGCATCCAAACACGGCGAATCCAACGTGTTCGTGTTTAGCTGCTATTTCAAAGATAGCAGTCCAAAGTTTCTGTTGTCTTGTTGGTCACGGTAACCCCGACCCCAGCCCCTGACGCAAGTGGTTCTTCCTTCTAGCCCAGCAATCTTTTCCTGGTTCGGAGCTGGTGGTTTGGGTGTCGAAAGACAAAGAACCGGTTTGAAACTAGGCTCTGGCTCTGAACCAGCACTGGAACTGCCTTGGTGGAAAAGGGGTATCTGTTTTGCCTCCCTCGGAAGGGCCACATCTCCCTCGTCCCATGTGAAAATGCAGACAGAGAGCTTTGCCATGAACAGGCCGTAGAGCGAGTGGCTGAATATGGCAGCTGCCCTGGACGAGCTCACAGCAGAGCAGCAGTCTCTGCACATACAGGAGTGTAGGGGGTGCAACTCCAACCGCTTTGTACCCGTTCACCAGGCCTGTGATCACAGACAGAAGCCCCTGACCCTCATGTGACGTGAGCCAAAGACAGAGCTCACCATACTGGGACTGGACATCTGGTCATAGATGAGCCACTTGGTGGTCAATACAGCAAGGTATTCTGCCCTACAAAGGCAAAAGACCTTAACTCACCAGAGTGTGAAACTGAGAAAAATGACTTTAAAGTTTTTTTGTTGTCCAGCCAATTGTATGACAGGTAGGACACTGAAAATTTGCCAAGTAGTTGTCATAATTAATATATTTATCTACATAAAAAAAATTGAGCTCAAACTTGACCTTTGACCCTTATTCGGAAGTTAATGTATTCTGCCTTTGCATTATCTGCAAAACCATAATGGGTCATACCAAGGCAAAATACCGTAATTTATAATTTATTGATCATTTTGACTTTTATCACTCTATACAAACATTTATATGACAACAATGAAAGCCTTAAAATAACATTTAGTGAGTTCTGTATAGTAAGGCTTAATATTACATCAATAGAATATTACAAAATAAAAAATGATGAGAAGGCTACAACTCTACTGGATCATTTTAAACCTTTATCATTGTACTTAATTGAAGTAAAATAATACTTTAAGAGGTTAATAAAGTAACCTTCCACAAATATTTCTTACATTTGAAAGGTTTGATTTGGCTATGCCAGTAATATGTAGACGCCTTTCTCAATACCATTCACCCTTTTCTGACAAAATGTATAGGAATATGCTATCTGATGACATTGTGTGTATGTTTTCCAGAATTAATGAAAAACTCTGTATTAATACATTTTCCTGGACAGAATGGAAAATGTATTTAGTACCACATGCATGTACAGACTACAGTTCTTGCTCACACATTTGATGTGATTAGGATTGATTGTCTTGATATAGTCAGTTTATGACAGTTTACAAAGAAGGAAGTCTAACAACAAACTGATTTCAAGAAATGTATTAAATTAACAAGAAAATGAAACGAAAGAATGTTAAGAGGTGAATAAAATGAAAAATGTTGATGTATTTTGGTTGTGTGTGTGTGTGTGTGTGTGTGTGTGAGAGAGAGAGAGAGAATCACAAGATTCTGGAAATCAGTCCACAGAGGGGCTCAATTTATCCCTATTCTTCAACCTCATTGAGGTTTCTGACCAACTAGGAGCTCCAGAAAAACCTCCTCGTAGGAGGCATGAGGGGAACAACCACTGCAACAATTTTATTTTCACTTTATTTAAGTTAATGGGTGTGTCAAAAGTGCTTCAATACATTTGTGCATAACACTGTAACTTCAGCGCGGCAAAAATCTTAACGTTGGTAAAACAAAGGTAGAGTGCCTTAACTCCAGCGTAACTGAATTCCAGCGTTCTAGAGTGCAGCGGAACAAAGCTAAAAGACTGTAACTGATGTTAAGGGTTTCTGCCTTTGCTTTCCCTCTGCTTTTGGAAGTTATGGCAAAAACAGCATCCTATTTTCAGCAGAAAATAACAAAATTGACTTAAGATATTTTTCCACATGATAAAACTGATGTCCATTGTTCCAAAAAAGACAATAACTCATTTTGACCAAAATTGAAGTTAAGGTCTTTTGCCTTTGCACGGCAGTATTGCAGGGACCTCTTCATTCAGTCCTCACTATGTTGTTCACGCAGTTTGTGATACAGCATAGAGAATACTCCCTCATCAGTTTTGCCACATGTTCAGTGGTGTGAAAAAGTGTTGGCCTCCTTCCTGATTTTTTTTTTTTGCATGTTTGTCACACTTTAATGTTTCAGATCATCAAACAAATTTAAATATTAATCAAAGATAACACAAGTAAACACAACATGCAGTTTTTAAATGAAGTTTTTTATTATGAAGGGAAAACAAAATCCAAACCCACATGGCCCTGTGTGAAAAAGTGCTTGCCCCCTAAACCTAATAACTGGTTGTGCCACCCTTTGCAGCAACAACTGCAATCAAGCGTTTGCGATAACTGGCAATGAGTCTTTCACATCGCTGTGGAGGAATTTTGGCCCATTCTTCTTTGCAGAATTGTTTTAATTCAGCCACAATGGAGGGTTTTCGAGCATGAATGGACTGTTTAAGGTCATGTCACAGCATTTCATTTGGATTTAAGTCCAGACTTTGATTTGGCCACTCCAAAACCTTCATTTTGTTTTTCTTGAGACATTCAGAGGTGGACTTGCTGCTGTCTTTGGAATCATTGTCCTGCTGCATAACCCAAGTGCACTTGAGCTTGAGGTCACAAACTGATGGCTGGACATTCTCCTTCAGGACTTTCTGATAGAGTGCAGAATTCATAGTTCCATCAATTATGGCAAGTCATGCAGGTTCTGAAGCTGCAAAGCAGCCTCAGACCATCACACTACCACCACCACGTTTGACTGTTGGTATGATGTTCTTTTTATGAAATGCTGTGCTCAGGGTTGCTGCAGGATTTTTAAGCTCAAATTTAAGACTTTTTAAGACCTTTTTTAAGACCTGCACAAATAAAATTAATACCATATGAGCAGGGTAGGGCAATGTCTATGGTAAACTGTAAAATGAATGTAAAAAGCATGATTTACAGTTCAGATAGAAGTTTTCACGAAACAAAAAGTTTTATAAAATTATACACTTCACATTTCAGCCTTTAATCCATTTTTTTAAGAAAATATATCAAATATATCAAAATATATCAAAAGTAAATGTTTGATTAGTAATATGCATTGCTAAGAACTTCATATGGACAACTTTTAAAGGCGATTTTCTTAATATTTAGATTTTTTTGCACCCTCAGATTCCAGATTTTCAAATAGTTGTACCTCGGCCAAATGTTGTCCGATCCTAACAAACCATACATCAATGGAAAGCTAATTTATTTAAGCTTTCAGATGATGTATAAATCTCAATTTCGAAAAATTGACACTTAAGACTGGTTTTGTGGTCCAGGGTCACATATTAATTGAAAAATAACATACAAAAACATTTTAGTGTTTAGATTTTTATAACGAATTATCTCCTTATCGATCCACCAGTTCACATTTACAGCTCTGCGTGTTTGCAGGGTAAAAACATGGGTCGATTTTTGCATTGGTCTGAACAAAAACAACCCAATGTTCCTGCAATACTGGAGGCTGCAGTTCTAGGATTGCATAGGGCCCTATTTTTTGGGACAGCGCTATCTATTCCAACAGAGGAGACCTGATTCAAACATCAAACAAACGGATGCAAACATACAGCACATCAGATGTGAAGCACTGCAGCTAATTAACTGAAGTCTCGCACAGACACAAGTCTTCTTTCCAAGAAAACTGAATTTGAAACCAGAATATCGAATATTGAAATAAATTAGGTTAAATATTTCAAGAGGGTTACCAATGGGTATGTTTAGAGTTAGGAGTTGGTTAGGACAATAATTAAGTGTATACAATTAAATAACTACATAATTCCTTAAAAATAATAATATACAGAATTGAATACCAAGTGCTATAAAATAGTACGAGCCACTAATATTCAGTCATTTAGCAGATGCTTTTATCCAAAGCGACTTATAAATGAGGACAATGGAAGCAATCAAAATCAACAAAAGAGCAATGATATGCAAGTGCTATAACAAGTCTCATTTAGCCTAACGCAGTACATGTAGCAAGAGATTTTTTTAAATTATATAATAAACAAAAAGAAAGCATAGAATAGAAAAAGAATAGAGAAAGCTAGTGTTAGAGGCCTTTTTTTGCTTTTGTTAATTGTATAATAAATAAAAAGAAAACAGAATACAAAAAGATTAGAAAATCTAGTGTTAGTTTTTTTTTACATTTTTTTTTTATAAAGAATAGAATTAGAATAGAGAGAGGTGTGACGTTCTTCATTATCTCTTACATTTTTTTGGCTCATTAAAAATTAATCTTGCTGCCACGTTCTGGATTCATTGTAAAGGTTTGATAGAACTGGCTGGAAGACCTGACACAATACATACATGCAAAAAATAAATAAATAAAATAAAATAATTAAAAAACAAACAAAAAAACTATAGGGTCCTAGAAATCCAGTTCTGAAACTACAGCCTCCTACTACTCACAACAACAGCCTTGTTGAACATGCAGATTCATTCTCTGCCAGCAGGAGGCGCTTTCGAACGGTTTCCCCGGTAACAGCAGAACACAAAGCAGCGCAGCACCAGACTTTGCAGCGCTCATATTTTATTTATAGCCTTTTGAAGTTTAATCATCACATTAAGTTGTGTCACATTAAATTCTGGTCTGTACCCAAATTTAAGACCTCTTGAAATCATAATTAAGACAATTTAAGACTTTTTATGACCTTAAATTTGATAAAGTAAATTTAAGACCTTTTAAGACTTTTTAAGGACCCGCGGGAACCCTGTGTGCTGGTTTTACGCCAGATGTAACGGGACACACACCTTCCAAAAAGTTCAACTTTTGTTGCATCAGTCCACAGAGTATTTGCCCAAAAGTCAAGATATTTTTTGGCAAATGTGAGACGAGCCTTTGTGTTCTTTTTGGTCAGCAATGGCTTCTCCCATGGATGCTGTTTTTGCCCAGTCTCTTTCTTATTGTTGAATCATGAACACTGACCTTAACTGAGGCAAGTGAGGCCTGCAGTTCTTTAGATGTTGTTCTGGGTTCTTTTATGACCTCCTGGATGAGTCGTCTTTGTAGGCCGGCCACTCCTGGGAAGGCTCACCACTGTTCCAAGTTTTCTCCATTTGTGGATAATGGCTCTGACCATGGTTTGCTGGAGTCCCAAAGCCTTAAAAATGGCTTTATAACCCTTTCCATACTGATACATGTAAACTATTTTGTTTCTCATCTGTTTATGAATTTCTTAAGATCACGGAATGATGTGTTACTCTTTAAACATGCTTCACTTTGTCAGACAGGTTCTATTTAAGTGATTTCTTGATTCAACAGGTCTGGTAGTAATCAGGCCTGGGTTTGGCTAGTGAAATTGAACTCAGCTTTCTAAAATAATGTGGTTAATCACAGTTCTTTCATGATTTAATAGGAGGGGGCAATTAATTTTTCACGTAGGGCCAGGTTGGTTTGGACAGCTTTTTTCCCTTAATAAATGAAATCATCATTTAAAAACTGCATTTTGTATTTACTTACATTATCTTTGTGTAATATTAAAATTGGTTTGATGATCTGAATCTTTTAAGTGTGACAAATATGCAAAAAATTTAAAAATCAGGTAGGGGGCCAACACTTTTTCACACCACTGTATATCACAAGAAAACCTGTTTGAACACACAGACAACCAAGTCAAAGTTTATTAAAGTTCATTAAAAAGAGTTCCCTTTTAGCATTGCAGAGGGAAAGGTGTGATGTATCCCAGACCAAAAAAACACAACTAACTGTACAAACAAGAACTTTGATGCAAGGTACATCAAAGAAGTCTGGCAAGGTCACCCAAAGTGTGTCATGGTGTTGGAGTGGTATTGTTCTGAGTCTGACACCCATCAAAGGTCAAGCAAAGATCAATGGGGGATCGTTTACACATCCTGAGAAGAATCTCAGGCACAGAGTCTTTTGAAAGAACCTTAAAAAAAGAACTACATTTTACATTACATGTTCTAAATTTTAACAGTATTACAAAAAATGTTAAAGTATAAAAGTTATATTATTACCATTACAGCCTAGTTAACTAAACTTTCAGTACTTAACTGCACATGCCTATTAATTTTTGCCTATAAGAACAATTCTTTCATGATTCACCTGTAATGAGGATTGCTGAAAACATCCACGGTGCACCAGATCCAGCAGATCCAGGATGTCATAGGACCACACAGCTAGCTTCTTAATGCAGCGTTGAAACTTCAGGTATTCTGTTGTCAGGAAATACCAGTCAGCACCCGCCTCACTGACTTGTAGAGCCCACAATATGTCAGTCACTGACCGAACCGTCTGCAGTTTGGCATACACAAACACAGCAGTCAGCGAGTCAAGCAAATCGGCGTTAAAGGTGATGGAAATACTGTGAACAACACAACTATTATAGTCAAGCAGAGGGACAAGAAGACAGTTATCACTACAATTATGATGTTATTTGTGATCACATATGATCAACTGAGCATGTCAAAGAAGTTTGTGACATTTTTCACCACACACTCCCTGTGACTCCACCTCCACAGTTGAAACCAGCAGAAAATGAAAATGTTAGTCATAATTGCATTTGAACGTACATAGAATTACATTAGGAATAGATACTAAAAACTCAACATGTGCTGTGGCTGGTTTAGAAAGTGATATTTTTATGGATGGAGGAGAGGCCAGACATGCAGGGCATCAGCAAGTTAAGATGCAGATGATTTTTTTTTTCTTCAGCCCTAATGTTCTGCTGGTTCCTCTGCAGCATTTAATTTTAGGGCATCCATCCTGCTGCTTGCATTTGCGTCCTTTACTCTAATGAAGTCCACATAGCTGCACAAGAAATGTATATCCCTACAATAAAATAATATGAATGAATATAATGATAAATGAAACAAAACACAAGTAATAAACAAAGTAAATAATTTTGGAACAGACATGTTTCACAGACATGGAACACATCTTTTTCTCCCTGTCCGTAGCCTCATAGAGCTCTTTAGCTGCTCTTCTTGTGGATCCCAAAGCCCACCATACAGTCACCCTCACAGTCAGGAAACATGCCTCTCTCTCTGCCTGCACACTCTAATGGACTCTGTGAACCTTTTTAATGTGCAGGCGTACTGGAGAAAGGCATCTTTGTTGGCCATGAGGGGACCTTGCCCTCACGCTCCCACTGATGTCCAGACAGGACCATAAGGGAGTAGCCAAGGTCATTTCCTAGCAGCTACTTGAAGGTTTTATTCCTGACTTGTCAGCAGTATCAAAAGAATCCCCTCCACTTTTAAACAAAGTGAGTAAAGGGTCAAATGAACAGCTCAGTATCACCCCCTTAATTCTCTGCCACTTCTGCATGAATTTATATTTAAGGGGCCTCAGCGTTTCAGCACAAAAGGCTCCACTTTAGTCACTTGAGAAATGTGGACTTTCTCTGCAGTGTCTGTGCCCTGAGATGCTCTGAGCACCAGTTCTCCATGCAGCTTCAACTCTGCAACAATTCTGTCAATTCTGCAAGAGTACAGCTATACACCACTGTTAAAAATTGCTGTTAATTTACGGCAGAATTTCAACAGTATAATCCTGTTATGTTCAAAAGCAGTACATTACTGTTTTTTTTTTAGTTTTTGTGAAATGACGTAGCTACAATATAATGGCATTCTACTGTATTTATAACTCGAAGGAAATAATCAAGGTAAGCATGTTCTAGTATGACATATGTTTATTCTAAGAGGGATTTTTACTGTTGTGCTTGTTTTGTTGTTTTTATGTTGGTTATGTTTTTGCATCAATCCAAGTTGGTTTTGTAGTTAAGTGATAGAATATGTATTAGCTGGATTTCTGAATCGGAAATCATATGCTTGGAGCACTTAAAAATGTAAACACGAAAGCTAAGTATGAGAACCAATGTTTTCATGTGTAAAGCTAGCATGTTTGAAATTGAGTTTTTATTTACCATGCACTTGTGTGGACTTTCAGTGGATGGGCTTTCTTTGTTGTCTGAATATAAATTAAAATAAATTTTAAAATACACAATTTACAGTATACACATCTTGACTTAAAGGTCTGTCCAGACCAGTCCATGTTGAAATGCTTTTCTTATGTTAGAAGTGCTGAATTCTGTGAAGGTTTAAAATGATTTTAGTTTTCCTTGCATTCATTTGTAATCTGGCAATGTCAAATTAATGTTATGTCAATGCTGAAATTAAATGTGAATTAAACTAAAACATTAAATGTGTTTTTCTTTTTAAAGGTTCAGGTGAAACACCAGGAAGAAGAATCCAGCACTGGATGATCAGCCTTGAGGAGCACATCATTTGTGAGGGCATCCAGACGGCTTTTCTGTCTGGGTTTGCAGCTGATTTTTCTACTTACAACAATTTCAATCTTCAATACCAAGCTGAAGTCACATGCACGTTGGAATTTATTCAAAGGTTAGATACTTGGATGCATACATTAAATTCACTTCACATTTTATTTGTATATCACTTTTTACAATACATATATTTTTAAAGCAGCTTTACAGAAAATGTATGTTTCATTGAAACATTTGGCCCTAATAAACAGGGAATCTAGAATCAAATAGAGAAATTTCCTATCAAATATTTGAGCCCTAGTGAGCAGTAGGTGAATTTCAAGGAAATAAAATGTCTATCGGTGGTGAGGTGTTGGTGGAAACCTTGAAAGGAAGCAGATTCATCTAGGACCCATCCTTCTTTAGCATTAAAATGATGATCATGTGCATATGTTACAGTTCTGTCAGACATGGCTAAAATAGTAGGGTATAAGATGTGTTATGTCAATGCTTGAACAAAGAGATATCTTTAATCTAGACTGAAACACATCATTCAGTCCAAAAGATCTGAGTATCTTGTTAAGAATGCTTTCCTTTCCTGACAAAGTAAAGTGAAGTGTTCTTGATACAAGAATAGACTTTTATATACTTTTAATATTTATATGTTATCCATGAGTACCCTTTTTGGTAAAACTTTAGAATAGGGAACACTTATTCACCATTAACTTAGACTTTTCCCTCAATAAATTCCTAATTTGCTGCTTATTAATAGTTAGTAAGGTGGTTGTTAAGTTTAGGTATTGGGTAGGATTAGGGATGTAGAATATTGTCATGTAGAATAAGGCATTCATATGTGCTTAATTACTACTAATAAATGGCTAATATTCTAGTAATATGCATGCTAAGAAGCAACTAGTTAATAGAACCTAAAATAAAGTGTTACCATCTTTTTTTCCCTCTACACTAATTCTAAACACACACATTTGTTTTTCAGGTGGTTCATTGAGATAAATCCGGAAAAGGTGACCAAGGCTGGAGGAGTCATATCAAAGCGGATGGAGAAGGTCACACAGAAAAAGAAAACCGTGAACCCTCGTGTCTCCAGTCTACTTAAAATAAATTGATGGATTTTGAGTTGGACTTTATACAAGTATTACACACCACAGACCACACACACACTCACATCACACACGTTTGTTTTTGTGAAAAGTGGGGACATCCCATAAGCGTAATGGTTTTTATACTGTACAAACTGTATGTGCTATTGCCCTACACCAACCCTACACCTAACCCTACCCCTTACATGAAACTTTGTGCTATTTCAGATTTTCAATACACTCCATTCTGTGTGATTTATAAGCGTTTTGAAAAGTGGGGACATTGGGTAATGTCCTGAAAAGTCACCTTCTCCTTGTAATACCTGTCATTGTGCAAATTTATGTCCTCATTTATCACAAAAAAACAAGCACACACACACACACACACACACACTCACACTGTCACGAATCCAGTCGGCACTTCCATTTACCCTCCACCAGAGGTCACTCGCTCACCACATGGACTTCACACCATACATAACACTGGACTTCATTTCCCATCATCCAACACTGATCACAGCTGTCACTGATCACTCATTGCACTAATCACAGGCACACCTGATCCCACGCACACACTGATCACACACCTTATATAAACCCTGGACTTTGTTTCCCTCGTTGCCGAGTATTGTTTGCGTTTACCGCTCCCCTAGCTGTAGCAACTTTCAGAGCCCTTGTTAGTGTCTTAGTCTTGCCTGTTCTCCCGTGTTTGTCTCTAGCCTGTGTTCCCTGGATTAACCCTTGCCTTGCCGTTTGGATATTGTTTGCACCCCTACTGGACTCTAGCCCGTTTTACCTGGATTATCTCTCTGCCTAGCCCCTCTGGATACTGTTTGCCGATCGTCGACCTTCGCTTGCCTTAGGATTACTCTTTGTCTTGTCCCTGCCATACCTGTTTGCCATTGTTTCGACCCTGCCTGTATTTATGACCATGCCTTTAAATAAAAGCTTGCACATGGATCCGCACGTCTCACCTCTCGTCAGCCACGTTACACACACAGTCTCTTGATCTCTATTTTTTTCAGGTATTCATTAATTTCTATTCACTCAAAAACATTTACTCAGGTGTTCTCTAAGTTTTTCACTTAATCTTTGTGTCCAGAGTTAATTTTTTGGACAGCCTGCATGACCTATTATGAATTGTTAAAGAGTTAAAGCAATTTATTTATCATTTATACAGCTGAAATGTACATTTATTATCATAAATGTAATAAGCTTTGGGCTTTATTTTACAATTTGTTTTCATTTTGGGTCCCACTTTATATTAGGTGGCCTTAACTACTATGTACTTACATTTAAATTAATTATTTGATACAATGCAATTATTGAGTACATACATGTTTTTACATTGTACTTATATTTTTAAAAATACCTATATGTAATTGCATCTGTAATTAATTTCTGCAATTACATTTATAATTACACTGTTGACCCATCCCTTACACCTTAACCCAACCTTAAATCTACCCAGACCACCAAACCTGTCCCTAACCTTACCCATATCCCACCTCAATAGCAGCAAAAGTGTTTTGCAATACAATATGAACACAATAAGTACATTGTACTTATTTTTTGATGTAAGTACATAGTAGTTAAGGCCACCTAATATAAAGTGTGACCTCATTTTGTACCAATGTTCTGTAGTCTGTTTCCCGAAATTCAGACTTGGTGCAGAATTTCAGCCACTGCGAGCCAGTCCCACAACGAGCTTTCCTTAGGACGTGCCATTCTGTGTCTGTAGCTTTAAATGCTAATGAGGAGGAGAGAGGCGGGGCAAGGTGGAGGGTGGGTGTGTGGCCTTAACCAGCTTGCGCTACCATGCGCTAATGTTGACAGTGGATGTATCGCAATGGCTCATAGACACGCAGTCGTTCAAGCTTTTCAGTTTGGCCCAGAATCTGATCAGCGGCTACAGCAGGATGTCTCCGAATGGTTAGTTTAAAATATTGTGTCTGGATACAGAACTTTAGTTGGTTTGTTTATGTATGCTGTTACAGTTATTATAATGTAGCTAATGCTGGATGAAGGAACTGAAAAAATACTTCGGTGTTCATTTGTACATCCAAACACTGAGCAACTATCATGCTTCGCTCGTTTGCAAGCCATAATGTCTCTCGAGGAAAAAAAAAATATTGTGCTCGTCTCACATGGTAGTAGCTCATTTTCTCATGGGCGAGCAAAGCAGAGAAAGGGGAGGTAACCTTTCCCCGTATGACGACATAAAGGGAAGGTTCCAGATCTGGCATCTGAGCTTTCATTTTCTCAAAGGCGAAGCAGGATACCCAGGGCTCGGTTTACACCTATCGCCATTTCTAGCCACTGGGGGACCATAGGCAGGCTAGGGGAACTCATATTAATGTTAAAAAACCTGATAAAGTGAAATTTTCATGCCATGGGACCTTTAAAGCTGCTTTACTTGTGTTACATTTCAAGTCACTATTTCAAAGGGTACAAATATATATTAAAAACCAAGAAGAAAATGTTGTCCTTTTTACTAGCAGGCCATTACTCAATAACGTACACAATGGTATAGTATATTTGTATTGTAGTTTACATGTTGTCAGTTTAGTTGTAAAGAAGAGCAAAAAAAGTGTTATGCTGTATTTGCAAAAACAGTAGCCAACTGTAAATTTCACCAACAGTAAAACACAGTTAATTTTACAGTAACTTGCTGGCAACCGTGCTGCCAGTTCTTTACCGTTTTCTAATAAATAGTAGCCAACTGTAATTTTACCCAACAGTAAGATACTGTTAATTTTACAGTAACTTGCTGGCAACCAAGCTGACAGTTCTTTACTGTTTTTTAACAGGACAATTTTTAACAGTGCAGATATTAAGATAAACAATGCACTGCAAAACCCTATAAACGAAAGAAAACATTTGATAAATGTATTTGAATGTACATTTATCAGGCACTCTTTAAAAAGTCTGTAAAAATAGGGCACAGTGCACTGAACTAAACGAATTTTCCGTTTTTCCGTATTTATTTGTTGATTTAGGCCTACATGTGTTTTACATGAATTTTGAATTTTACACTTTATTGCGAGTTAACGAAAATGTCCCTAAAAATAATGGATAGGCCTAATGTCCCGATGATGAGTTGCCAGTACTTTTTCTGATATTTCACGTATTTATTTCTTACAGTGAGAGTGGCAGACTTGAGTGAATCAAATTAAGTCAAGGCACTGGATTCTTTTGTAGATTTTGTTAAAAATAAAAAAGTTTTTAAGCGAATTTCGTTTTCTTGTTATCTTTGTTGACGATTTGCAGCAGAAAACGTAAGAAAAGGGTCGAACCAAGCTAGTACACTCTTCTGTATGGAAGCCCATTTCCGCCAGGTAAGAAAAAAATTCATGCCTCAAAAAGTCTAAATTATGATTTACTAAGTCGAAATTACGAGATAAAAAGTCAAAATTATGACTTATGATCTAATAAGATACAACACAGGTGGTCCGATGGATTGTGAACATTAAGGAGTATTTTAAACGTGGTTTTACTAACGATGAAATTCTTGCTTTACTAGCGGAACGGCATGGAATAGCTCTGAGCAAACGCACTCTTGAAAGGATTTTAAGCAAGAAACAGCTTTGGAGCAGAAAGAACAAAATGGATGCGACTGAGGTGGCAGCTTTCATTGAACAGCAACTTCAAACCTCTGGCCAGTCCCATGGTTATAGATGGATGCACCAAAAATGTTGGTTGAATGGTATTGTAACTGATAGGGAAACAGTGCGAGTTCTGCTCCAGCTTTTAGATGGTGAAGGGGTTAACTTGAGGTCAAGAAAAAATTGACTGAGACGGCGTGTGTATCATAGCTGTGGTCCAAACTTTGTGTGGCACGTAAATGGCTATGACAAGCTGAAGCCATTTGGAATCGGAATAAGTGGATGTATTGATGGATTTTCCAGGAGCATGATATGACCAACAATGATCCAAGACTCGTTGCTGGATACTTCATGGATGCAGTAATTAAAGCTGGGGGGTGTCCTGCTAGAGTAAGGCTAGATTTAGGAACAGAAAATGTTCATTTGGCTGAGATGCAAAAAATTTTCGACCAGAAACAGACCATGTTACTTTTGGCCCAAGCTCTGGAAACCAGCACATCGAAAGATGGTGGCTCACTCTGCAAAGTGAATGTGTCCAATTTTGGATAGACCTCTTTGACAAACTGAGAGAGGATGGGCACTTCGCAGACACTCTTTTGGACAAATCCTTGGTCCAGTTCTGTTTCCTTAACAAAATCCAGGTGAGATCTCATTTATCGCAACTGCCTTGATTGCATTAACGTCTTTTAGAGGACTTTGTAGTCACCGATTTTATGTGGAGTTCAGTAGGCTTAATAAAGTCTAAATTTATGTCGGGATACTGTATTCAAAATGATTTGGCTAGACATTAAGTTACAAAAGTATTCTTAATATGTTAACTGAAAAAGGAATACTGGTTTAAACCAACAATAACTTCCAAATTTTGTTCCATCAATTACGAGAACTGAAAATAGGCTATAAAGCTGATTAACACGATAAAAGCTAGCAAGAGTTTATCTAAAAATGTTATTTAATTTAATATGAATGGAGTAAGGCTCTAAGATTTTATCCACACAGGGCTTCACAACACACGCACACACACACACCCACTTATTTCGCTACACACACACATACACAGAGACACAAAATCCTGATAATTTTCAATACACTTTATTAGATTTATTTAACTGTAGCATAGACCTGGTGTTTAAAGGCAAAATTAACTATAGTTATTATAAACTGAAATAGATCAGATCAAAAGTAAAATAACATTCTGCAAATGTCACTCAGTTTGTTCTGTCACTTCCCCAAGTGTCCACCAGATGTCACCTATAGTCTAACATGGAATTGTAACTTGGCTCACATCTTTTATTGACGTCCTCACTCAATTAGTGTATTTTTAATGTTATAATATTATGTCATTTTTATTATGCATACCAAAAATTTAAAATATCTTAATTCTATTCATTGCACATTTTCTGTGGTTTGATTACCTGCTTCCATGATGCATGCTCTGTTTGATTCTCCTGCTACACACATAGATTGACAGACATCTACTAACTCTGTTTCAATACGTTTCCTTACAGGAAGAGCTTGATGAGATTGTCTTAGCTTGGAACAATCACAGAATACGGCCCGTCCACAACTCACGGTCACCACATGGCCGACCATCCATCATGTATGCAATATCTCATCTATATGGAGCCACAGACCACCTGCATCCAGTACATCTGGAGAAGGTTCAAGTCTGTTTAGAAGAGTATATTTTCAAGGACTTTCCATGCGATGAAGACATTTTTAACACGTGTTGTTCTTATGTCAGAGCATGAGTTTGCAGCAGTGGACTTGTACATAACACTTAGAGAGCTAATTAACAGTGAGTTGGAGCCTCATAACTAAAAAATGTGTTGCTGAAGACTTAACATTTGAGATTTGTATTCTACTGGTCAGTAATGAAGACAAACAAGTTATGTTTTATCAAGGGAATGGTTTAATTGTCCCAAAACAACACATTCCAAAATTGCAATTGGAAAAAAAATACATTTAAATAAACTGTAGCATAGGCTACTTGTGTTATAGTAATGAAAGAACAGTGATGACGAGAATAAAAACAAAAGGAAAGTTTTGTATAATATGTGTAGAAAAACTTCTTTTTATCAAAATACATGACAAATTGTAGAATCTTTGTTACTGGAATAACAAAAAGGCCCTTTCAAACTTTGTGCCTCAGAGAGAATATTAACAGGAACTTTGGAAATGTGAACATGTAAATCACATCTTGAGAAAAAAACAAAAAATAAAGCTTGCTTTGACCTCAATTAGGTTGTTTAAGCTTAGCTTCAGTTCCTTCCTAAATAGTAAGCCTATACTACGTGTACTAGACTATATCCATGACCCATATGTTGCTCTCTAACACTTTGTTCATTTCGTGGTGAAACTCTGGGTAGTTATCATAATTCACAGGCAGCTCCAGGTAACAGCCACATGTGTGTGCAATGGGTCGTCTTTGAAAGCCTTCGTGTGAAGCTAACGGTGATGTTCTTTCCCAGGAACAAATTTGACCCGGTGCAAAACCGAAGGAAGAGGGACAGGTGTTGTTTATCTGATTCTCTAAGAAATGTACTTAGATACCTGCCAGTTTGTTTTTGTTGTACATTCATCGTAGCAGGGTAAGCTATTGATTTCATGACCTTTCTTGATGTCGGTTGGAGTTCATCATAGGCAGCTGCAATGTCCTGGAGCTCAATTCTCATTGGTGCAAGCACATCATGCCACTGCTCTATCACAAACGCAGGTTCTTGAATCAACTTCTGATGTGCCATCTCCTCCAAGAGCTGCTCGATATTATCTGCTGTTGGGACTCTTCAACAGTTATGATGATCCATCACCTCAAACAGCTCCTTTGTCCATATCTTCAAAATGTGAACAGCATGATTCTAGGATCACGCTGTCTGATTCTGTAACATATCTGAGAAAGCGGTCCACAAGACTTGTTGTGACACATCCATGAGCTGCCTGTTCCAGAATTACAGGTGCTATTTTTACAGGCAGGTACTTCTCTTTTAGCCAACCAAATGCAATGATTCGGGCAATGCTTTCCCACTCTTGTTGACCAAAGTCATGTTATAGATAAGGGACCTTAAAACTATTTCCCAAAGTGCATTGCTCATAAAAGTCATTCCAAAACTCGGAAAGCAGTCTCAATCGCACTTGATACATCAGTCACGCTAGTTATTGAGTCAGACAAAAAAACATCATCACTGCCTGTTTCAATTACAGTGCTACTGCTTATGTAAATTAGATCTGGCCAGGGGCGTAAATTTCATCTGACAGTAGGGGTGGGACAATAAACGTAAAATTTCTCAAGAGCAATTTTTGAAGGGGACACAAATAATACAGCCAAAATTGTACTTGTAAGGATAGATATGTGTACACAGCATGTGTACATAGCATGGAGCCCGTGTTTAAATATGAGTTCATGGTTCACCACGCGGTCATATTATAATTATTATTTTGCGTCATCCATAGTATTTTAGGTTTCGTCTGAAACCTAGTACGTCTCTTTCGCATTAATTCAACCGCATTAAACCCACTGATCTGCCACTTAACATCATATTGAACGAAACCCAACACGTAGGTCTACAATATTAGCCTAATATCAGTTCACACACAGGCTTATCGCCATGTTAGTTGTAGTGGGTGACAAGCTACAGTATTAAGCTTGTTAACCTTATAATCGGTCATAGAAAATACATCAGATGTCATCATTTTTTTTGTCATGACTAATTTATTAATGATCCAACATCATCTGTATTAAAGAGAGAGAATCATTTCACCCGATGTTTAAAGGAAAACGCCACCGGTTTTCCATATTCTAATATGTTCTTCCCTCAACTTAGACGAGTTGATACGTACCTCTCCCGTCTCAGTGCGTGCACTTAATCGCTCTAGCGCACGGCGCAACTATGTTAGCGTTTAGCTTAGCACCATTCATTCCTTAGGATCCAAACAGGGATGAATTTAGAAGCCACCAAACACTTCCATGTTTTCCCTATTTAAAGATGGTTACATGAGTAGTTACACGAGTAAGTATGGTGACACAAAATAAAACGTGGCGATTTTCTAAGCGGATAAAAAATGATAACTATAATGTATGGCGAAAGAGCATGTCACAGTACTTCGACCTCGGCGCAGTAATATCATCACTCAAGTGAGCACGTCGCAGCACTTTGACCTCGGCGCATGATGATATTCCTTTAAAGAGAATAAAATAGCCTTGACAGCGTAAGTTACTTACACATAACTAACTTGCTCTCTCTCACTCGTGTGTGTGTATCGGTAAAGAAGGAAAGCAGGCAGTGGACCAAACCACTGTGAGGAAAGGGAGGGGGGAATCAAAACATTTCTGAATTTAAAACGTTTTTTTGCGTTTATTTTGTTTTACTACTCACACAATTATTTTAAGTATACGTCCATTATATTATTTTTAATATACAGAGGCGCTTGTAATGATATTTTTAGGGGACAAGCCTCAGATTGGGGGAGGGGCTTCCTTACAAACGGGTGCATAGTTGTTATTATTATTATTATTATTATTATTTACTCTTACAGTTACGTGATGCGTTTCTGATCTCAAATTGTAGCTTTTTAATTACAGTTTATGAATGTGAATTTCTGTCATGATTCTTTTCCATAACACTGAATGTGGTAACAAAGGTAATAAACTAAAGAGTTGGTTATTATTATTATTATTAAGTATTTTTCCCTCAGACTGAATAGGTTTAGCTTATGAGGCTATCACGTGATGAACGAACGACTCAAACCCGAAGACTCGAAACAGGTGAATTAATTCAGTGAAAAACCTATAGGATGTTGCGCATGCGCGACTGAACGAATCACTCTCAGAGACGACTTGTTCTTCCCGAGTCACATTAAAGATTCGTTCAAAGAGAACGAATCGTTCAAGAACGACCCATCACTACTCTCTGCGCAATTGTTTCGCTGCTGAAGTGGAACTGTGTGTCTGACTGCATGTCACTAGGGATGATTTTCTTCTTGGTTGTCAAGTAAAAACGCAAGACTGGTCATTTGGTCTGCTCATAAAGTTCTCCAACTGTAATCTGGTCATCTATTGCTTGCTCTTTAAAGTCTGTTACATCAACCACAAAATCTGTGAAGTTTCCCTCTGAACTTTTCTCACCAGGAAAAAACAACTTGACAGCCTTTTCAAGTAGACCCTTTTTTCTACAGTCCTTTGACACAGAGATTTTCTGTGTACCCCCACCTTTTTTTGTTCGGACCTGAGTAAACTTCCCTTCTCGTTTTTGAACATAACTGAATTAACGCTGAATTGACTTCAGCTGAACAATGTCGCTATTCATTATTCTTTAAGACCATAATTTTCCTGTTTCTTACTGTAAACTGCTTTAAAACAAATGTGTATTGAGCACTATAGAATTAAAGGGGACTTGGATTAACTATAATGTATAAGGAATAATGTACAGCCAACTGGTTGTTATAAACCCAGGGGTTTATAGTGAGTTATAAGGGCGGTTTGTTTTTTGAACCAGAGACATAGGATTCAGTACTCAGTATTGAGTACTCAGTATATCTGGAAAGAAACAAGAAAGAGCAGTTTAAGCACTTCTACTGGAGAAAATTTAAAGAATATATTGTTCCAAAGTTTCTCTTTGACAATTTTTAGGGACTGTAGGCTACATGTGATACATATTTAACAGTTTCATGAATACCTTATCCTGTTGCATTCGCTGTATGATGTCATCTGAAACGTTTCTTGACTTCATAAAGTCATAAATGTCATCCATCCTAGAAGACAACGATGTATATAATAATACCTCAATGCTGGTTACGTCTGAGTCCAAGCAAGTCACCAGCTGCTAAGAAAAAGGCCAGTGACATTGTAAATGTTAATGTCTCGTCTCAGTTAGACAACATAACGCAGCTGATCAACTGCCGCTCGGACACAATAGAGCAAAAGATCTCTGATCTGAATGAAAAAGTGGATGCTGTGACATCTGAGTTGAAGTCAGTGGCAGCAAAGGTGATGTCCCTAGAGCGACGCGTGGATCAGGTTGAACAACCGATAAGATGCAAAGAAGAATGGATGATCTAGAAACCTACATGAGATGGCGCAACCTGAAGTTTAACAAGTCAAATTTAAGACTTTTTAAGACCTTTTTAATACCAACTTATATGAAATTGAAGACCACCAAACCTGCAATGAAAATACACACACACACACACACACACACACACACACACACACACACACACACACACACACACACACACACACACACACACACACACACACACACACACACACACACACACACACACACACACACACACACACACACACACACACACACACACACACACACACACACACACACACACACACACACACACACACACACACACACACACACACACACACACACACACACACACACACACACACACACACACACACACACACACACACACACACACACACACACACACACACACACACACACACACACACACACACACACACACACACACACACACACACACACACACACACACACACACACACACACACACACACACACACACACACACACACACACACACACACACACACACACACACACACACACACACACACACACACACACACACACACACACACACACACACACACACACACACACACACACACACACACACACACACACACACACACACACACACACACACACACACACACACACACACACACACACACACACACACACACACACACACACACACACACACACACACACACACACACACACACACACACACACACACACACACACACACACACACACACACACACACACACACACACACACACACACACACACACACACACACACACACACACACACACACACACACACACACACACACACACACACACACACACACACACACACACACACACACACACACACACACACACACACACACACACACACACACACACACTATGAGGCTATCACGTGATGAACGAACGACTCAAACCCGAAGACTCGAAACAGGTGAATTAATTCAGTGAAAACCTATAGGATGTTGCGCATGCGCGACTGAACGAATCACTCTCAGAGACGACTTGTTCTTCCCGAGTCACATTAAAGATTCGTTCAAAGAGAACGAATCGTTCAAGAACGACCCATCACTACTCTGCGCAATTGTTTCGCTGCTGAAGTGGAACTGTGTGTCTGACTGCATGTCACTAGGGATGATTTTCTTCTTGGTTGTCAAGTAAAAACGCAAGACTGGTCATTTGGTCAGCTCATAAAGTTCTCCAACTGTAATCTGGTCATCTATTGCTTGCTCTTTAAAGTCTGTTACATCAACCACAAAATCTGTGAAGTTTCCCTCTGAACTTTTCTCACCAGGAAAAAACAACTTGACAGCCTTTTCAAGTAGACCCTTTTTTCTACAGTCCTTTGACATAGAGATTTTCTGTGTACCCCACCTTTTTTTGTTCGGACCTGAGTAAACTTCCCTTCTCGTTTTTGAACGCTGAATTGACTTCAGCTGAACAATGTCGCTATTTATTATTCTTTAAGACCATAATTTTCCTGTTTCTTACTGTAAACTGCTTTAAAACATATGTGTATTGAGCACTATAGAATTAAAGGGGACTTGGATTAACTATAATGTATAAGGAATAATGTACAGCCAACTGGTTGTTATAAACCCAGGGGTTTATAGTGAGTTATAAGGGCGGTTTGTTTTTTGAACCAGAGACATAGGATTCAGTACTCAGTATTGAGTACTCAGTATATCTGGAAAGAAACAAGAAAGAGCAGTTTAAGCACTTCTACTGGAGAAAATTTAAACAGAATATATTGTTCCAAAGTTTCTCTTTGACAATGTTTAGGCACTGTAGGCTACATGTGATACATATTTAACAGTTTCATGAATACCTTATCCTGTTGCATTCGCTGTATGATGTCATCTGAAACGTTTCTTGACTTCATAAAGTCATAAATGTCATCCATCCTAGAAGACAACGATGTATATAATAATACCTCAATGCTGGTTACGTCTGAGTCCAAGCAAGTCACCAGCTGCTAAGAAAAAGGCCAGTGACATTGTAAATGTTAATGTCTCGTCTCAGTTAGACAACATAACGCAGCTGATCAACTGCCGCTCGGACACAATAGAGCAAAAGATCTCTGATCTGAATGAAAAAGTGGATGCTGTGACATCTGAGTTGAAGTCAGTGGCAGCAAAGGTGATGTCCCTAGAGCGACGCGTGGATCAGGTTGAACAACCGATAAGATGCAAAGAAGAATGGATGATCTAGAAACCTACATGAGATGGCGCAACCTGAAGTTTAACAAGTCAAATTTAAGACTTTTTAAGACCTTTTTAATACCAACTTATATGAAATTGAAGACCACCAAACCTGCAATGAAAATACACACACACACACACACAACACAAATCACAAAATATTATTTCTGTAACAAATGCTATTTATTATTACAATATACAGTGAGCTTTTCACAGACAATATCCAAGAAATCAAAAATACAACAATTTCAGCAGCTATTTTAACTGCAAAGAAGCCACTGTACAACATTAATTACTATTATTAACCAGCTCACAATAACGGGTAGATTTTTGTTCTAGATTGTCTACTTTGTACATATATTTGACTTACAACAATGTGAATGAACATTTTTGATGTGAAATGTGGAACAGAAATTGTCTGAAAGGTAGGGAGGATAAAGATAATGGTTGACTGGAGTTCTACTGATTTATTTCCTAGCTCCATCTCAACCTCTTTTAGTTCTGCTACCTTTTCTTTGAATCACTTCCTCAGAATATTAGACTTAGTGATTAGCTGGGCCATGAGTGTACCTGATTTACCCTCAGCTTTCTCTGCCAGTGTGTCTGCTTCTTTTTCAAGGCTGTTTGCCACCTCAGCTAGTACCATCTTCCTCTTTTTGAGCTGCTCAAGGAGGTCCTCTTCTGCTTTTCTCTTTGTGCATTGCTCTCCTGCTTTCTCTTTTCCTGATCCAGGTGTAGCTGATACTGAGATCTTGCAGAAGCTGCAGCTGCCAGGATCTCCTTTGTCAGAGGAACTTTTAGAACCCCCCCACAGACAGAAACAGTCACACATCATCCTCTGAGCAACAACTGTGTCCTCCTGCATATTATCGGCCTCTACCTCCTTGTTAACAGAAAAGCCCCTCTCCACTGTTGCTTGGCCATGGGAGAGGAGCAGTAGTTTCTTGCAGAAAGTCCAGAGCTCAGGGTAGGATTGACAGAGGAGGCCATGCTGGAAAACATCCAGCCTTGTCTTCAATGACTCTGATTTTGCCTCCAGAGACAAGAAGTTTCCAAACTGCTGGACAATTATGTCACCTGTTGTACAACAGATTATGACAAAATAACACAATTAACAATGAAAAAAAAAAGAATATTGAATCAGATAAACCTATCACTGCTAAATTGTGTGAAAACAAGCTTCAGATAAATGTGACCATGTACATTCCGCTATATTTCTGAAAAATTAATACCAGCAGAGATGCCTCCTGGCAGCTGGTGGGCTTGCAGAAACCTATGAACAAGTCGCTTCATTCTTTCCTGGCACAAGTTAGGGTCTGAGAACATGTTTGTTGGGTCCAAACATGCCACCTGCCTCACAACAGTGTACTTCAGCAGACTCTTATCTTGCATTTTCTGGATGATGTTAGTCAGACCATGCAGTCCCTTTTAAACTCCAACACACTGAGCTCACCTACTCTGCTGCTACTCTGGAGTTCCTAACAGGAAGGGTTAAGAACAGACAGTGTTGTTTGATAATTGCCACAATACCTTTATGACTGCTTCTGCTCCTAAGCCAGTGTCCACATTCTTTGGTTGTTTTCTTGCTTTTTTGTCAGTTGTGTCCAGTCTGACCATCTGCAGTGCAGTGATGTCATTAAGGATTTCTTCCTTGATGAACCTCTTAAGCAGGCTCTGAGAACATATACATGTATTATATATATATATATACAGTGAGGAAAATAAGTATTTGAACACCCTGCTATTTTGCAAGTTCTCCCACTTAGAAATCATGGAGGGGTCTGAAATTGTCATCGTAGGTGCATGTCCACTGTGACAGACATAATCTAAAAAAAATCCAGAAATCACAATGTATGATTTTTAACTATTTATTTGTATGATACAGCTGCAAATAAGTATTTGAACACCTGTCTATCAGCTAGAATTCTGACCCTCAAAGACCTGTTAGTCTGCCTTTAAAATGTCCACCTCCACTCCATTTATTATCCTAAATTAGATGCACCTGTTTGAGGTCGTTAGCTGCATAAAGACACCTGTCCACCCCATACAATCAGTAAGAATCCAACTACTAACATGGCCAAGACCAAAGAGCTGTCCAAAGACACTAGAGACAAAATTGTACACCTCCACAAGGCTGGAAAGGGCTACGGGAAATTGCCAAGCAGCTTGGTGAAAAAGGTCCACTGTTGGAGCAATCATTAGAAAATGGAAGAAGCTAAACATGACTGTCAATCTCCCTCGGACTGGGGCTCCATGCAAGATCTCACCTCGTGGGGTCTCAATGATCCTAAGAAAGGTGAGAAATCAGCCCAGAACTACACGGGAGGAACTGGTCAATGACCTGAAAAGAGCTGGGACCACCGTTTCCAAGGTTACTGTTGGTAATACACTAAGACGTCATGGTTTGAAATCATGCATGGCACGGAAGGTTCCCCTGCTTAAACCAGCACATGTCCAGGCCCGACTTAAGTTTGCCAATGACCATTTGGATGATCCAGAGGAGTCATGGGAGAAAGTCATGTGGTCAGATGAGACCAAAATAGAACTTTTGGTCATAATTCCACTAAACGTGTTTGGAGGAAGAAGAATGATGAGTACCATCCCAAGAACACCATCCCTACTGTGAAGCATGGGGTGGTAGCATCATGCTTTGGGGTGTTTTTCTGCACATGGGACAGGGCGACTGCACTGTATTAAGGAGAGGATGACCGGGGCCATGTATTGCGAGATTTTGGGGAACAACCTCCTTCCCTCAGTTAGAGCATTGAAGATGGGTCGAGGCTGGGTCTTCCAACATGACAATGACCCGAAGCACACAGCCAGGATAACCAAAGAGTGGCTCTGTAAGAAGCATATCAAGGTTCTGGCGTGGCCTAGCCAGTCTCCAGACCTAAACCCAATAGAGAATCTTTGGAGGGAGCTCAAACTCCGTGTTTCTCAGCGGCAGGCCAGAAACCTGACTGATCTAGAGAAGATCTGTGTGGAGGAGTGGGCCAAAATCCCACCTGCAGTGTGTGCAAACCTGGTGAAAAACTACAGGAAATGTTTGACCTCTGTAATTGCAAACAAAGGCTACTGTACCAAATATTAACATTGATTTTCTCAGGTGTTCAAATACTTATTTGCAGCTGTATCATACAAATAAATAGTTAAAAAATCATACATTGTGATTTCTGGATTTTTTTTTTTAGATTATGTCTCTCACAGTGGACATGCACCTACGATGACAATTTCAGACCCCTCCATGATTTCTAAGTGGGAGAACTTGCAAAATAGCAGGGTGTTCAAATACTTATTTTCCTCACTGTATATATATATATATTTATATGAACTATGCATGTCAATGTTAATAACATGGCTTAATAATATTGAATTCAAATAGAAACATCATACATTACGTCCATGGCATGTTATTTATTACTTTCATGAGCATGACCAGGTCTTTGCTAATGAATGGCAACACAGGCTCATCTGTCTGATATTTAGTCAGAAAGGTGGAGAAGGTCCTGGAGACAGCCATGAAGAAGTGAAACTTGGCCATTATGAAAGGATCATGCCGTGCCTCTGCAAGGGAGTCATAGGATGATGTTCTCGGATTTGGAAGTTTTTTCTTTGTTATTGCATCCACATACATCACGATCATTGGCCATACTGCAATAGCCCTATCGATGACCGGTAGGTTTTCTATCCAACGATGCCCACAAAATGGCAAGGGAAACACAGATGTCTTGGTCAGAGTGCAGAAATCCTCTCTTCTAGCAGGGCTATTATGGAAGACTGTATGCAGTGCCCTGAGCACTTTCTCCATTTGTCATACACTAAAGCCACTTTTTATGGCATTATGGAGTGTGTGGAGACCACAGCTCCCGACCACAGTCAGCTGGGCACCTCCAAACGCCTCTGAATGTTCTTGCTGGAGAATTTCTAAAAACTTCCAGTTTACACTGGGTCCATCCATGGAGACAGATATCATGTCTCTCAGGTCAAGCTGCTGCACACACTCCTAGGAATTAAAAAAATATACAGACATTAACCATACAACAGTCAACACATCTCATCTCTGACACTTCAAAAAATTAAGCAACATGAACCATTTTTATAACCAGACAACCAGGGCAGAGCCTGTATCTACAGAGAGTATAGGAGATACCTGACAATTTTGTATATTTTATTAAGATACTTCGGCAGGTGTACAACACCCAAGCTGTATTCTAAAATGTATTCCACTCAGCTAGTAAACATATTAACATTTACTGCCCTTGCCATAGTTGTTATTCCCTTGGCAAATCAGTAGATTACCTTAAATTGGGAAAGTAACAGTGCCAAAAATTTTGTATAGAATTTAAATGCATAGTAAATCTATATACTTATTAACTAAATATATACAAATATAGGTTATATATTTATTTATAAATTATAATACATATAAATCATAATACATACATTATAATCTAAAAATATAAATTATAACTGTGCTATATACTTGTTAACCTAAAGTTGTAAAAAGCTGAAAAGAGCTACGTTAGCCTATGGAACACTGTGGCTTACGGACTAACTGTGAACTTATGTTATCCTACATTTTCTACGATACACTCTAATAGGTTAAGTAAATAAATACACTGATTAAAATGCTGAAGTAGGTCTTGTGCAGTTGCATGGCCCATAAACTGAGATCCAAAGAACCTCGACTGAACACGGTCATTCAACCAATACCGCACATGCAGGTCCAGTTGCTTGTTTTTAGTTGTCTGGTTCAGGGTTTCGTCAAACATGATCACAAAAGCACCACATCTATTGACCTCGGCGATAAGTTCTTTTTTGATATATGGCGCCAGTCCAAACTTAGCTACATATCTGGTTTTGTCTTTTCCACACGTGAATGTCTGCACAAGCCCAGAGTCCGGAAACATAGTTTTGAAAACCTCCTCAATCCCGTCATTTGACCTGAACGAGTGATGGCTTGTTACCGTCCTCAGCACCCAAATTACCTCAGCTCTTAGTGTTGGCGTAGAGCCAAAAACTATACGTAGGTCAGATGATGGCGTTGCAGACTGGGGATTCTTTGCTAATGGGAACAGTGGAACAGAAACCTTCAATTGAAGTCTTCTCGCGGGCTCTCGCATACTCCCGGTGCTTCCCGCTCTGCGTGTGCGATTCCACCGCTTTGATTCCCATTGTACCCAGTTTAAAACGTCTTCGACATACGGCGCAATTTGCCTCGTACACATTTTCAGGCACCGGCTTCAACCACCATGAGAATTCGTCATTCTCGAGCCATTTCTCATTGAACTTACATTTACCCATTGCAGCTATTTCAGTTCGACCTGCTACCTTAATTCTCTCTGATGACGCAATAACGACCGCGGGGAAAAACAACAACTTCCGATTGAAGGTTTTTTTTTTTTTTTTAAGACCTAAAAAAATATTTAAGACCTATCGAATCTGAATTGAAGGCTTTTTAAGACTTTTAAGGCCTTTTATATGGAAAACTTTATTTAAGACATTTTAATACTTTTTAAGGACCCGCGGCCACCCTGGGTGCTATGTTACATTTTTGACCTTTTTGCCAAACTTAGTTTCATATAAATACTAGTTTGAATAGGTTATACGTTTTTTCTTTGTTTTTTCCTTTTAGGGTTAGTTGTTTATGTCACTTTCTATTATTTCTTTGAATGCCAGGGGTTTAAGAGAAAATGTCAAACGTAAGGCCTTGTTTTGTTTACTAAAAGGTTTAATTTTGATTTTGTATTCTTCCAAGAATCTTATTTGGTTGCCTCTGATGTGAATTATTGGCGTTCACAATGGGGCAACGATATTTGGTTGTCTCATGGATCAGTACACTCAGCAGGGGTCTCTTGTCTGAAAAATAATTTTGGTGGTGAAGTTTTGTATTCAGAATGTGATGAAAACGGGCACTTCATTTGTTTAGTTTTAAGAAGTTTCAGTGAAATTTTTATAGTAGTTAATATTTATGGACATAATAGTAAACCTGACAATGACCAGTTATTATTTTTGTATTTTTGTATTGATAGATGGCCACCAGGACGACCCTCAATTTTAAACTCTAATTTAAAGCAGTTTATGAGCAGGTTTGATCTTATTGATATATGGAGAGAAAAAAGTTTAAATGATATTACTTGGAGTAATAAGGATGGCTCTAGACATTCCAGGATAGATTTTTGGCTTGTTTCTAATAATTTTGATAAGAATAATATTCTAGTTAATGTAATGGCAACTCCATTAACTGACCATAAAGCTATTTCGATTAAAATTAATATTTCTCCAAATGCAAATTGTATCAGACAGCACTCATACTGGAAAATGAATAGTTCTTTGGTTAAACAGGAAATGGAAAGACTAATTAAGTATTATTGGGTCAAAGCCAAAAGTGAAGGATTGTTTAGATGTAATTGGGAATTATTAAAATTTGAAATCGGAAAATATATGAGAAAATTTAGTAGTACAATAGCTAAATCAAAGCGTCTCACGGTTGAAGAGATTTTATCTTTAACCAGTATTCCTACTGACAATTTATTGAATGAGCAGAGAGTGGGCCTAACGGAACTACGAAATAAGCTTGATGATATGTACAGAACGCGAGCACAAGGAGCCTTTGTTCTATCGAGACAAAAATGGTTAGAGCATGGAGAGCAGATGTCTGCTTATTTTTTCAAACTGGAAAAGTCTAGGGCTAAATTAAATTCTATTTCCAAAATGAATATTAATGGATCTATTACAGATAACTTTGATACAATTTCTAGTTTTTGCTATCATTATTACTCTAATTTATACACGTCTAAATTTTGTGAGCTTAGTATGTCAACTTTTTGTAAGCATTTGGGAAATGTAAATGTAATTAGTCAAGAGGACCAAATATTCTGTGATTCCCCAATTACTATTGCTGAAATTAAGGATGCGATTGAACGTCTGAAATGTAATAAATCACCAGGTAGTGATGGAATTACTGCTGAATTCTATAAGCAGTTTTCTGAGATTCTCGTCCCGTTCCTTTTTGAAGTGTATTCTGAAAGTTTAAAGTGCTCTGAACTTCCTACAACTATGACTCAAGGTGTAATCTGTCTAATTCCTAAACCCAAGAAAGATTTACTGCTTATTGATAATTGGAGACCCATTAGTTTGTTGAATAATGATTACAAAGTATTTGCTCTTGTTTTTGCTCAAAGATTCAAATTAGTATTAGATTCAATAATTGATGAAAATCAATCTGGGTTTATGAGAAAAAGACATATATTTAATAATATCAGACTTATTTTTGATCTTATTGATTATTCTGATCTCATTAAAGATGATAGTTTTATATTGTTTTTAGATTTTTTTAAAGCCTTTGATACCGTCGAGCATCCTTTTATTTTTTATTGTTCAGAACGCTTTGGGTTTGGGCGCTATATTTCAGCAATGCCATGAAAACTCTTTATGTGGATGGCAATAGTTTAGTAAAATTAAGTCAAGGCACCACACAAAGATTTTATCTGAAAAGAGGTGTGAGGCAAGGTTGCCCAGTTTCAGTTTATCTTTTTCTTATTGTTGCTCAGGCGTTTAATCATTTTATTTAATCAAGTGAGACAGAAGGAATTCAAGTTGAAGGGAGAAGTGTCTTGATAAGTCAGTTGGCCGATGACACGGCTCTTTTTTTTTTTTTTAAATGCTTGTCAAATTCAGTCGGCTATCAAAAATATAGAAATTTTCTCTAGTGCCTCGGGTCTTTGTTTGAATTTACAAAAATGTTTTAATATTTAATATTAAGATTTAATATTTGGTTACAGAGAGATTTATCTCTTAAAGGTCATGCTCTGCTGGCTAAAGCGGAAGGCATTTCTAGGCTTACCTATGTTGCTTCCTCAATTCATTCAGACAGTAAAACAAATAATTGATCAAACAATGTTGAATTTTCTGTGGAAAAATCGTGTGCATTATATTAGAAAATCTGTGATAGTTGATTCATATAAGAATGGTGGTCTTGATTATTTAGATTTTTCAATCTTAAATAACACTTTCAAAATTAACTGGTTGAAGTATTTCTTGAAAAACCCCTTTTCTGTGTGGAATTCAGTATCTAGTACTGTTTTTGACCAACTTGGTGGTCTCTCATTTTTGTTAATGTGTGATTACAAAATTGAAAAACTGCCTGTCAAATTGTCAGCTTTTCACAGGCAAGCACTTTTGGGGTGGAAGTTAATTTACAAGCACAATTTTTCTCCACACCAGTATTATATCTGGAACAATTGTAATATTTATATAAACACAAGAGTATATTTTTGAAAACCTGGTTTGATCAAGGGATTCTTTTGGTACACTGTAAAACCCAACAAGTTAGGGTAACTCAAAAGTTTGAGGAAACTGATTGCCTTAAAACATTTAAGTTTTTTAAAACTAATAGTGATGAGTACTCTGAACTTATTTCAGTTGAGTTCACTAAAATAAGATATACATTGCAGTTAAGTAATTAATTGATTAATTAAGTGCTGATTGAGCATTAGTGATGAACACCTGCTGTTAACAAACAGAATCACTGACAGAAAGAGAAACACAAGAACAACAACTGACTTTAGACACATGCTTAGATGAAATCAACTGAAATAAAATACATTAAATCTCAAGATCTGATTAAACAACCCCACAAACAGCATCACCAGCTCCACTTATTAATAACCAGACTGACTTTATTTCTGTCAGACATCTACAGAAGATCTTATTGAGAATTAACTAAGGTTTAGATGTTGATTTATTGTTTCATTTGAAGTAACCATGTTAGAGATCAGTGTCTGCTTTAGTTGGGCTCTTGACCCTTGACTTATGTGTTGGTATTTTTTTTGTTTTCTCTTTTTCTCTGGTTGTTGTAATCATGTGTTCTTCAAACATATTTGTTACAACTCAAAAGCCCAGAGGAAGTGATCAGTAGTTGGTTGTTATATATTTATAATGACAATCATCTATTACTGAGCTGATCTCATTGAGAATAAACACAACTCATTGTGTGTCTAAGCTCTGGTTAAATTTATGTATTGATTATAGTAAAAGTGATTCTAGGAGCCACTGGTTCTGGGATAGTCAGTTAATAGAAAGGACTTTCTAAACAGTTTGTCCACAAAAAGTTTTAATCTATGGTAGAAATTAGACTCACACAGACATCAACAATCAGCTTGTGAACCTCAACAATGGTGACCATTAAAAAAATATAATAATAATTTTGCAATGCATGCTGGGTACTAGCATAGTACAAAACTCATCCATGGCTCCCAGCATGCATTGCTGCATGATTTTTTTTTTTTTTTTTTAATGGTCACCATTGTTGAGGTTCACAAGCTGATTGTTGATGTCTGTGTGAGTCTAATTTCAACCATGGATTAAAACTTTTTGTGGCCAAACTGTTTAGAAAGTCCTTTCTATTAACTATCACAAAACCAGTGGCTCTTAGAATCACTTTTACTATAATCAATATGTTCATTCAATCAGAAATTAGACACAATGAGTCTATGTTCAATCTCTATGAGATCAACTCACTAATAGATGATTGCCATTATAAATATAACAACCAACTACCGATCATTTTCTCTGGGCTTTTGAGTTATAACAAACATGTTTGAAAAACACATGGTTACAACAACCAGAGAAAAAGAAAAAACAAAACTACCAACACAGAAGTCAAGGGTCAAGAGCCCAACTAAAGCAGACACTGATCTCTAACATGGTTACTTCAGTTGAAACAATAAATCAACATCTAAACCTTAGTTAATTCTCAATAAGATCTTCTGTAGATGTCTGACAGAAATAAAGTCAGTCTGGTTATTAATAAGTGGAGCTGGTGATGCTGTTTGTGGGGTTGTTTAATCAGATCTTGAGATTTAATGTATTTTATTTCAATTGATTTCATCTAAGCATGTGTCTAAAGTCAGTTGTTGTTCTTGTGTTTCTCTTTCTGTCAGTGATTCTGTTTGTTAACAGCAGGTGTTCATCACTAATGCTCAATCAGCACTTAATTAATCACTTAACTGAACTCAACTGAAATAAGTTCAGTGCACTCATAATTGTTAGATTAAAAACTTAAAAGTTTTAAGACAATAAGTTTCATCAAATGGTTTGAGTTATCCTAACTTGGGTTTTTAAGGCAATTGGTTTACTCAAACGGTTTGAGTTACCGTGACTGGTTGGGCATATATCTTATTTAGTTCAGAGTACTCATAACTATTAGTTTTAAAAAACTTAAATATTTTAAGACAATAAGTTTCCTCAAACGGTTTGAGTTAACCTAACTGTTGGGTTTTACAGTGTGCTGATACTTTCTGTGGTAAAATTAGTTTTTCATCTAGAAATAATAATAATAATAATAATAATAATAAGGCTATACGTTTATTGTTTCAAAAAGAAATTGTTAGTAAGCCAAGTGCTATTTTTTATTGGTCTAAATTTATCAGAAATATTAATTGGAGGAAAGTTTGGGTGTTACCTAATAAATATCTCATTACAAATAAAATTAAAGAAATTTCATTTAAGATACTGCATAAATATTACCCTGCTAAACATTTTTTAAGCAAATTTATTGAAGATATAGATGTAAACTGTTCATTCTGTTCACGACACTCTGAAACAGTACCTCATATTTTCTGGCATTGTCAATATACGAAGAGGTTATGGCGGGAGGTTTCTAGATTTATAAATGACAAAGTGATGTGCAATTTTCTTTTACTATATGAACATGTAATATTTGGTTTTTTGAACTATGACAAGAAGTTTGAAAATAAGGCTTACATAATTAATCTCTTGATTATACTTAGTTTCATATTCATCGTTGTAAATTCAGTAATCAGAAGCCTCTTTTTTCTGTGGTAGGTAAGGAATTAGATATCTATATAAGTTCCATTAAGGAGAGTAAAACAAAAAAGCTGTTAAAACTGTGTATCTATTTGGTATATTTAAGTTATTGTGATTTAGTAAGGCCTTTCACCATGAACATGTTTAAAAAGCCACGGATGTGAGGAGAAGCATGGAATAAAAGCAGTGCTGCCACATGGATATGTCGCTGGCATAAAGTTGACTTGACGTTGGACGTTCGATATTCGCATATTTAGGGACCATCTCTAAAGTTACATGCGATTTTGGTATACATTTCTCTAGCTTCAATAGCATATGAGCAGAATGACTTACAGTCATAAAAACAACTGTAAACTGTACATCTAGGTGTCAACTATAATGCACACCTTTTACATTTTTGATATTTATTAAAATAAACTGTAAATCACATGTAAAAAATGCTATTTTTCAGTACCCAATGGCCTCAAACGCAAATTTAAAGCTCAATAGCATTTGAGGAGAATGATTTACAGTCATAAAACAAACTGTAAACTGTTCATCTAGATGTCAACTATAATACACACCTTTTACATTTTTGATATTTATTAAAACAAACTGTAAATCATATGTAAAAATGGCTATTTTTCAGTACCGAATGGCCTCAAACGCAAATTTAAAGCTCAATAGCATTTGAGGAGAATGACTTACAGTCATAAAACAAACTGTAAACTGTTAATCTAGATGTCAACTATAATGCACACCTTTTACATTTTTAATATTTATTAAAATAAACTGTAAATCATATGTAAAAATTGCTATTTTTCAGTACCGAATGGCCTCAAGCTCAAATTTAAAGCTCAATAGCATTTGAGGAAAACGACTTACAGTCATGAAAATAACATGTTGAAGTGTCAATCTAGGTCTCAGGTTTGATGCTGTCACATTCACATACTCCAGTCACTGTGCCTGTCACCTCAAGACAAAGACTGTTATACACTCAGCTAGCGTTTCCAATCTTTCATTGGTCTATTTCACTCACCTGTTTGCTACATTTATACTAATAAAGACCTGATTATACACATTACCTCAGAGTCGTCTTCTTCTGTAATTGTGACAGATGCACACCGTTAAAATTTTTGATATTAAAATAAACTGTCAAATAAAAAAACTTATGTATTTCACTACCTAATGGGCTAAAACACAAAATATGCACACCTTTTACATTTTAATATTTACTATAATACTGTCAAAATTATATGGAAATTTAGTTTATTATAAAAGTTTGGCCAAGTTCTGCAAAAACAATTTTCTGATAAATACAAATCCAGTAATAAATCTGCAAACATTTTATATTAACTTACTGGCATAAGAGGGATTGGAAGTGCTGCCTATGTAAATAATTTAAAATTCCTATATAAATAATGTATTATAGTTATTTTATGTAAAATTCAAGGTATTGGTGGTGGTCTAGGGGTTGGTGGTGGTCCAGGGAAATATGAAAATATTATTGAAAAAATAATAATTGAACAATAAAAGTTATGAAGTATCACAGTTGTCATTCTTGTTGTTTTTTCATTGTTGTTTAATGGAACTGAAATACATTAATTTTACAATTTCGCCATATATGAATGAATGAATGAGGCACAATGTAGTTTTACAGTGACAAAAAAAGTGAACCAAATCAAATACAGTCAATTTTAGTAAAACAGTAAACATTCTAATGTTTTACAATGCATTACTGAAGAAAAAAACAAAAACACTAATACATTAATAAAATATTTTACAGTTAAAGAATATGAAACTGTTATTGATTTTACATGAAGTTAAATGATGTGCATTACAGTTGACACCTAGATGAACAGTGTACAGTTTGTTTTATGACTAAATTATTCTCCTCAAATGCTATTGACCTTTAAATTTGCGTTTGAGGCCATTCGGTACTGAAAAATAGAATTTTTTTACATATAACTTACAGTTTATTTTAATAAATATCAAAAATGTAAAAGGTGCATTATAGTTGACATCTAGATGAACAGTTTACAGTTTATTTTATGACTGTAAGTCATTCTCCTCAAATGCTATTGAGCTTTAAATTTGCGTTTGAGGCCTGAAAAATAAATTTTTTTACATATGATTTAGTTTATTTTAATAAATATCAAAAATGTAAAAGGTTTGCATTATAGTTGACATATAGATGTACAGTTTACAGTTGTTTTTATGACTGTAAGTCATTCTCCTCGAATGCTATTGAAGTTAGAAAAATGTATACCAATATCGCATGTAACTTTAGAGACGGTCCCTAAATATGCGATTATTGAACGTCCAACGTCAAACCAACTTTATGCCAGCGGACAACTGATGCAACGAACTCGACAAACACCAACCTTGCATTTACTGCGTCAAAATTTTGGGGTAAGAAAGGCTCTTCTTCTTCGTTAGCCTTCTCGTGAAATTAAATTTCTTCGTTAGACAGACGTCTTTGATTGTTGCGCTCGTGTCTCGCGCATTGTCAAGCTTATAAAAAAACAACAACTTTATTCAACTCTGGGGCAGATCTACCGGGGTGGCAGTGGTGGCAACTGCCACCCTAAGAAAAAGCTGTGCCACCCCAGAATTATCATAGAATAAAATATAAATGTAAGCAGTGTATCACGTGCTACTTGTCAGCCGCGGCGATGACAGCACGGTGGTTGCACGATGGTTGCACGCGCACGCAGCGCCCAGTGCAGTCGGCTTCATTAATAAATGACTCTTATGAACCGATTCTTTTTGAGTCAAAAATACAAAGCGCAGCCTTTTCACTAACGAATTGTT
The DNA here is from genome assembly GCF_012432095.1 of Onychostoma macrolepis. Taxonomy (NCBI): domain Eukaryota; kingdom Metazoa; phylum Chordata; class Actinopteri; order Cypriniformes; family Cyprinidae; genus Onychostoma; species Onychostoma macrolepis. The sequence goes on from NC_081162.1 coordinate 7,159,354, forward strand.
TTTACATGTGTTCGTGAATCAGAAACTGCTCCTCGGTTTATTCAGAAGTCCTCTGAGAAATCTAATCCCGTCCATATATGTCTGAGATTCAGTAATTGTTTGGTGATCGATTCTCCGACCGCTCGCGCCACTTTCATCATGGATAAAGAGGCCTTTCTGCCATATGAAACAATAACATGAAATCAATAAGAAGATGAAAACTAATTGCAGAGTTAGGTAAGAATCTTGTATTGCAGTTTTCTCTATTGTTAATATAATATAACTGATTTTAGTTGGCCCATTTTCCCAAACCATTAATTAATTTCTCAAAACACATTTCTCAAAAAGTTTAACAATGAGTAAGTTAAACATTAGGTAGCAAAACTGATGACACCAATCAGAATCTCTGCATCCTAACAACGGAGAGAGGAGAGAGCTGAACGAATAATATACATGGGTTTTACACATTCAGTATAATTACAGTACAGTACCAGTACATTAGATGATGGAAATTTCACTCTTCTATATGTACAGTAAACTGTAGCACATGTTACACCTTCAAACATGTGACTGTCAAATTTTATTTGTAACCATTTTTATGTGTACTGCATGTTTGCAGAACTGTGAAATGACTGCCTATATAGTCTTGTGTCAGGAGACCAGGAAACTACTGTATACTGTAATCAAATTTGACCAAATGTGCAGAGGATGCTGAATTTCCTTTTTTTTTAAATTAATTTTGTACTGTACTGTATTGTGGTGCATACCAAGTTCATATACAGTTCTTTGGTATTTTAACTTTTCTAGTGTTTTTCATCTACTGCAAGATTACTTTACAGTAGTAAAATGAAAATGATCTGTTCCCAAAAGTTCATTGCTGAATTATTATTATTATCTGTAATTTAATTTATGTTGTATACTGTAATAGACATTGAGTCTATGTTTTTTGTTAAGTGTTATTGATCTCATGAGTGTTCACTGGGCAGGAAAGTCATCTGTGTATTTGAATTGTATTGAAGAATACCTGTAATAACTAGATTGAAAAGTTTGAAAGACAAATTTATGCTGGCTTGTCTTAAAGTCTTGTTTAAGAAACATAAATAGTTTGGTCAGTTAGATGTTCTAGATGTTTGCTAAAGTGTTGCTAGGATATTCTGGATGGTTGCTAGGCTTTTGCTATGCAGTTGCTGGGGTGTTGCTAGACTATTGATAGTGTTCTGGGTGATTACAGACATCCCCACCTCTGGTAATAACAGAATGTCTTCTTTAATGATACAAGCTCAGAAACATTTATAACCTCTTGAAGTTTTTTATATTGTGTATTGACTTGGTGCCATGATGGCTATTGAAATGTTGTTATTTATTTTTCATTTTAAACAGTATAGATTATTACTTAATGGTAATGCAATATTTGTGAACACAACTGTGCACGTCAGACAATAAATCCCAAAAAACTATGCATGCTTGCTTTGGTGTTGCCACCCCTCACAGACCCCATGCCACCCCTTTGCCACCCTAAAAAATATTTTCTAGATCCGCCCCTGGTGCAACTTTGACAAAATGCGACCATCGTTTTTTCATTCTACTGCCCTGTCTCTCTTAAAACCGCGTTCTGTGTAAAAGTGCTCGCTTGTATAGAGCCGTATTAAAAGCAGAGCAGGCTTTTAGGCCTGCCTCGTTCTCGGAAGCTCCGGTGTAGTTCAGTCTCCTTTTGGCGCTTCTGTCAATAATTAGGAGATTAGTGATTTTCAACCAATGAAACCATGGTGGTTTCGGGAAACATCTTATTCAGCAGCCAATGAAATGATAGCTGTTTGAAAAAAATTCTGTATAATTTTTGTAACATATGTATGTAATACCACTTATTTCTCTACAAAAACAATTGTAGTAAAGAACTGTTATGTTTACATTTCAAGTTTGCTAATAATCTTGATTAGCCAAAAAGGAGATACACTAAATAATTAATATAGGCCTACAATGTTTTTTTTTTTTTTTTTTCACATTTAACTCTAATATTAATAAGAAACGTTATAGTTTGTGTTGGAATATCTGCAGTAGTAGCCTTAGGAGTATCTCATGTTAATATCAGACCACAACATTCAATTTAATTCAGTAGATATTTCCTACTAAAATATCTAAAAAAAAACTAAACCATTATCTATCAAATTAATATTGTTGAATTGTATTCATTCTTTAAAACCATTCTTTCCAGCATTCAGCACAAATATGAATAAATATAAAAAAGTTTTTACCAATAAAAGCTTTGTTTGTTGGATACTATTCAAGTTGTGGTTTTGCTCTGCAAAATAAGAATAAGACACTCCAAAATTTATTTAACACATCCATTAAACCAGGATATTGTTTATTGCACACAAAATTTCAAAACATATTTTTAGCCTTTTTGTCATCTTCCTTTCTTTCTATTTTTCATTTTAAATAAACAAAATCAGAACCAACTTAACACTGTGTGAAGAGCAATAGGCCATATTTGCAAATCATGCATTAAATGGCATGACTCTGAAGTGCTGTTTTCAACGGTTTTCTTTTCCCCAGTTCTTTGGAACAACCTTCACAGACCATGATTGAATAATCGATCAATGATTGAACAAAAACTGATCTTTGAGACAGAATCTTTTCTGGTCTTGAGTGATTGTTTTGAGCAGGTGTGCCTTTGAGAGGGGCAATCTGCTGCCACTTATGCTAAATAGTCAGACACTGTCAAGTGTCAGCACTGTATTTTTTTCAGCAGCATTGATCTAAATGGGATGTCAGGTCCGTAGCCAGCCTATTGAAGGGGGGTCTTTTTTTCAAAAAGTGGACCTTTTTGCAGTTTTTCTCCTCCTTTTGTATTTAATTATGAGGTTCAAATACTTTATTTTGGAGACCTTTTATGCACTAATTTGTGCTGGATTAGCTTGTCTGCTGGTATCTTAACGAGCACGCTTTTTGATGCACCTAAAATATTTACTGCATTGTTGTCAAATTGCTTCCTCATGTAACACTTTTGTCAGTTCATACACAGTTCATAAGTTTAAAGACCACACTAACAACAGAATAGATTTAATGAACTTTACTGAAATATTAATAATAATTCTTCTCATCATCATTTCTTGACTCTCTGTCAATGCCTCTTTGCTTGTTGCTGTATTTGTCTTGACACTTATGGATTTAGTACACTTGTCAGTTCCAATCTTCTTGGGTGCAATTTGGAGAATATGTTCACAGCTTCATCCAGGTTGACTGCCATGTCAAAAAGGTGACATGTTTACGAAGTAATTTGTTGTAGGGGTGTCTGGGGCATTGTCCCCCATGAGACTATGTTTATGATTTTAACCAAATGAAGCATTTTGGTGCATTCTGACAAGAAACATTTTGCTTCAATACATTTATTTAAAAAAGAAATAAAAAGAAAACATTTATTGACACAATTTGATTCAATATTGATTAAGTTGTGGCCTATCAGGTACAGTACATAGCAAATTTCTTCAAAGAAAAAAATATCTCTCAACTAATGCTGTAAACCATAAGGAACCCCAGTTGGTACATCATTCTAATTATTTAAAAATTACATAAAAATTATTTATTTCTAGGCTACTTTATTTTTTTAAGCTTTATCTTTCATGTCAAATTCTTACATTTGATCAAATTCAGTTTTAATAATAAGGGCTGTTATCAATCAAATTAAATAATTTGCACTGCAAGATTACAACTGTAATAAATAATTTATGAGATTGATGTTTAAACAAATGTAAAAACAACAACAACAACGACAACGACCATAGCCTACTTTTAATCATGAAACTAAACCGCCAATAGGTGGCGGCAAGTGACCGTCTTAATAAATTAATCATTGAGTCATTCATTAAAACAATTCGTTCAAATTGATGAATCATTCAATAACAAAACACCATGCTGAGTGTTGCTTTTCTTCTGTAACTTTTTTCGTTGGTGAAATAGAACAAAAACATCAATATTGCGTCTAAATGGTAAGTGACTACATATTAGGCTACTTGTTTATTAAACTATAAATGCAATGTAACATTTGAAATCGTGATAATATTCAGTTGAACAGATCCCTTAGTTGTGTTACTTAACTGTCAGTCTATCATATGTTATAAAACAAACCTCCACATTTTGAATTTTTACCTCTGTATTCTTCCAGATAATTTACCTCAAGCGGTCTGCTTTGAAGTTCTCAGAGGAATAAGACGCGCACCGAAGGAGAAGCATTTCCATTGGCTCCAGTCTGCCGGTATTGGCCAATCACAAAAGTCGATATTGCACAGCCAATATCACTGAATATCCCACTATGTTTTATTATTATAATCACGCTACGTTTATATGGCTATTATATTGTAGACTATTGAGTGGATAAAATATAGAAATCCTTTTAATTAAAATATATATATATATATATATATATATATATATATATATATATATATATATATATATATAACCCCTACCCCCATCATTCAGATGCTTCTTCACCGTTGCTTTGAAAAGTGTATTGCGAGAACTCTCTCTGAACTGCACGCGCGGCACACACACATATGTCCAGCTATCATATTAATTTGAAACAGCAACCCGGAATATTTGTCACAAGCATTGATTAAAACAATGATGACAATAATCACATGAAAAAAAAAAAAAACAACTTAAATTCTGGACCTTTGGCAGTGAGGGGGGGTTCATTCGAACAACCCGAACCCCCCCTGCCTACGGGCTTGGATGTGTGTATTAGTTTTCACTGGATAAATAAATATTACAGTACTACAGTGGAAAGTAGTTAATTCATAGTTAACTGTATTTTTCTAGTAGCGCCCTCTACTGAACAGTATTGTTAATTCAAGTTACCATCACTGATTTAACTTTCAGGTAGCCTACTATAAATGATTATGCACATATCTTTGACCTTTAACCTTTAACCGATTGTGTGCACATCCTGTACCCAAGAGTTGTTTCTGCTCTTTTAATGGTGCAGCCGCCAGCATGGAGGCAGTAAGGGGCTCCTGGCCTCTCACATGAACCGCCGGCTCTGTATTCTGTACTATCTAAAGAAATAGTAAAAGACAGTCAGTTATATTTCTCTATTTAATGCTCCTTAGTGTCAAATCATCACATTGCAGTGGCCTAAAACTGAACTTTTATTTTATGAAGTTGTCCTTAGTTTGAAGGGTGTTTTGTTGCTTTTCTGTTAACACATAATTTTTATAATGTTCTTGTATTTTCAGAGACAGTCAGCAAAGTTCACACTGCGAGAGGGGGGTAAACTGGGGCTCCTGGACTGTGTTGTGTGGGGTGCTGCTACATCCTCCACACTGTCGTTTCACAAAGTTTGATATACGTGCATGTTTTAGGCACATTCTACGTACGTCAAAATAACTTTTTTTTATTTCAGCTTAATCTTAATTATGTTTAACGATTAAAAATTATTCAAAAATGAGGAACGCTTCACGAATTTGCGTGTCATCCTTGCGCAGGGGCCATGCTAATCTTCTCTGTATCGTTCCAATTTTAGTATATGTGCTGCCGAAGCAAGCACGAACAAGTAGCCTAAACGCCTGCTATATATAGCAGTGTCTCCGGGAATGCTTTCTCGAAGGTGGTGAGAGGTTAAACCATGATTTAGTCATTTACCAGGACAATACAAGCACATTTGATGTGCTGCAACATACAGGTGTCAGTATTCACATGCATTTCTGATCCTTTAAACAATATATTTGGTGTAATTTATGTTTTTCTGCCAAGAAACAGGCAAGCATGTAGATCAGGCGGCCCTCTAGCCAACAGGATTGGCTCTCAGTGCTGACGCATTCAGGTCATGTGATCTGTTCTCCTCCCCCGACACTGCAGTTCCCAACCCCCAACGTCAGGACTGCTCTCGTGACTCGTGTGAGACCATTACAGCAGACGCCGAAGCGTCCAAGGGCCTTTGTTTTACATTTAACTTCTTTTGTAAATTTAGAGGTTACAGTGCCTCCATCTGCCACAACATCTGCAAAAACAAATGTTTGTAACCTTTAAGATATAGCACAATTCACTACAAAATAAAGAGCAAAAAATGGTCTGAATTGGGGTCTAAAATACATTAAAAAGGTAATTTACTGACACATTAAAATGATCCTATTAGTTTTTGACTGTAGCATTAAATTTCATAACATTTAAATCAAAGAAAGACTTTTGTTTTCCTTTTTAATCAAAAGGAAAGTGATCTAACATGTTCCCAGCTCCACACAACCCTCGTCCACATTACATCTGCTTCCCTCACTCTCTTAAGACCATTACATACAGAGGCAGACAAAATATCATCCACAAATCTACAGAAATATGATGTGAGGTTCCTAGAAGCAGTGCAAAACTTGATAGTTTGTATTTGGCTGTTATAGTTTAATCTGTAATGTCTCAGTTCACCGCTAGAGGATCTCAAGTATAAGCTATGTGTTTCTCCACAGATAGAGAGGATGTTAATTCAAAGTTATGTCTTTTTCTGCCACTTGGTGGCTCTCGAGCACAGGATATGCCTTTGTTTATTAATAGAAGCGTCACTTCGGCCTTAATTTTCGGTTAAGCAGAATAATAGCGAAGTTGTATCTAATTCTTTAATTTAAAGTTCCCCTGTTCTGCAGTGTAATCACTTATGTTTGTGGTTTTGTGTATTTGATCACACTACTTAAGTTTAAGTTAAGCAGTTGGCGGGACATTATCAAACCTTGCTAGTGATATAAATAAGTTACTCCGGATAAGTACTCACTTGCAAAGAGCCGCATTGAAATAGAGCGGGTTAGTGAGTTCTCACGCGCTCCGATGATGTTCTCAGTTCGGCGTTTATCAGTCAGTACATGTTTATGAGGAGCATGTGGTTGTCAACCAATGAAACCATTGCAGTTTCGGGAAAAATTTTGTTCAGCAGCCTATTAAACTATGGTGTCTGAAACATTGTCTCAATCTTCAAAAAGCAGCAATAATTGTATGAAAAATCCGCAAAACATTTGCAACATCTTTATGTAATCCCACTTTTTCGCTACGAAAACGATTGTAGTGAAGAACTGTAATGTTTACATTTCAAGTAAAGTTTACTAATAGCTGATCAGCCAGAAATGGAGATACACTAATTCAATACACACACAATTTCTCTCAAATAATTCTAATATTAATAAAAATATTACCTGAAAAATGTATGTTTAAATATCTGCACTAGTAACCTTAGGAGTATCTCAAGTTAATAGCAGATCACAACACTTATTAGATACAGTGGGGCAAAAATTGTGCAAGTTCTCCCACTTAAAAAGATGAGAGAGGCCTGTAATTTTCATCATAGGTATACCTCAACTATGAGAGACAAAATGAGAAAAAAAAAAAATCCAGAAAATCACATTGTAGGATTTTTAAAGAATTTATTTGCAAATTATGGTGGAAAATAAGTATTTGGTCAATAACAAAATTTAATCTCAATACTTTGTTATATACCCTTTGTTGACAATGGGTCAATGGGTTTGACGTGGTCAAACGTTTTCTGTAAGTCTTCACAAGGTTTTCACACACTGTTGCTGGCATTTTGGCCCATTCCTCCATGCAGATCTCCTCTAGAGCAGTAATGTTTTGGGGCTGTCGCTGGGCAACACGGACTTTCAACTCCCTCCAAAGATTTTCGATGGGGTTGAGATCTGGAGACTGGCTAGACCACTCCAGGACATTGAAATGCTTCTTACGAAGCCACTCCTTCGTTGCCCGGGCGGTGTGTTTGGGATCATTGTCATGCTGAAAGACCCAGCCACGTTTCATCTTCAATACCCTTGCTGATGGAAGGAGGTTTTCACTCAACATCTCACGATGCATGGCCCCATTCATTCTTTCGTTTACACGGATCAGTCGTCCTGGTCCCTTTGCAGAAAAACAGCCCCAAAGCATGATGTTTCCACCCCCATGCTTCACAGTAGGTATGGTGTTCTTTGGATGCAACTCAGCATTCTTTCTCCTCCAAACAAGACAAGTTGAGTTTTTACCAAAAAGTTCTATTTTGGTTTCATATGACATTCTCCCAATCCTCTTCTGGATCATCCAAATGCTCTCTAGCAAACTTCAGACGGGCCCGGACATGTACTGGCTTAAGCAGGGGGACACGTCTGGCACTGCAGGATTTGAGTCCCTGGCGGTGCAGTGTGTTACTGATGGTAGCCTTTGTTACTTTGGTCCCAGCTCTCTGCAGGTCATTCACTAGGTCCCCCCGTGTGGTTCTGGGATTTTCGCTCACAGTTCTTGTGACCCACGGGGTGAGATCTTGCGTGGAGCCCCAGATCGAGGGAGATTATCAGTGGTCTTGTATGTCTTCCATTTTCTAATAATTGCTCCCACAGTTGATTTCTTCACACCAAGCTGCTTACCTATTGCAGATTCAGTCTTCCCAGCCTGGTGCAGGTCTACAGTTTTGTTTCTGGTGTCCTTTGACAGCTCTTTGGTCTCGGCCATGGCGGAGTTTGGAGTTGGACTGTTTGAGGTTGTGGACAGGTGTCTTTTATACTGATAACAAGTTCAAACAGATGCCATTAATACAGGTAACGAGTGGAGGACAGAGGAGCCTCTTAAAGAAGAAGTTACAGGTCTGTGAGAGCCAGAAATCTTGCTTGTTTGTAGGTGACCAAATACTTATTTTACCGAGGAATTTACCAATTAATTCTTTAAAAATCCTACAATGTGATTTTCTGGATTTTTTTCCCCCATTTTGTCTCTCATAGTTGAGGTATACCTATGATGAAAATTACAGGCCTCTCTCATCTTTTTAAGTGGGAGAACTTGCACAATTGGTGGCTGACTAAATACTTTTTTGCCCCACTGTATGTTCTTTGCATAAAACAAATTAAATTGTATTCATACAAGACCATTCCAGAATCTTCTTTTCAGCATTTAGCACAAACATGAATAAATATAAAAACCTTTTGTTATTCAATTAAAAGCTTTGTTTGTTAGATTATACATTTTAGGTTGTACCTTACCTCTGCAAAGCAGACAAATATTTCACACGTGTTCATTAACTTCAAGCTAATTTTAATAAAAAACTATGTAAAGTTCTTGCAAATGTGTCCCTGCCACAAACTCAAAATCACTGTGATAAGAATAAGACACTCAGAAACTTCTTTTGCATGTCCATTTAAGTCAGAATCATTTTTATTGCACACAGAAATTAAATGTTTTTATGAACAAAATCAGAACAAACTTAACACTGTAGACAGCAAAAGGACATTTGCAGTGTGCAAACCATGCATTAAATAGCATGACTCTGAAGTGCTGTGTTCTTTTCCCCGTTCTCTGGAACAACCCTCACAGACCTTCAGTGTGCATGCCTGTAAAATTGAAATAAAAATCGGTCAACATTTGTATGCGCTACTAATTGGCCTTGCATGATTAAGACCAAATATTATGATATAAAAATGCACGTAAGTTACCTGCCTTACAAAGCTCCCTCACTTTGGCGACAGTTTCTTGGCTTGATGAGCCTGAAGCACCGCTACAGCCTCTTCAACCTAAACAGTGCAGAAAAGCGCAATGATCAAACAAAATCTGATCTTTGAGACTAAATGTTGAGTACATGTTTTGAGCGGGTGAACCTTGGAGTGCAGGGACTCTGGAGACTCAAGCATGTGCAGTAGTTCAGAGTTGTCGATCTCCAGCAGCATGCCTGTGATCTTTCCCGCAAGAGTAGGATGCAAGGCCTGGATAAGTGGATACAGCCGCTCGCCTGTATGGGATGCAAACAGTTTGTTCATTTTACTCATGTTATGACGCAGTTATCATATGGCTTCAGAAGATTTGGAAAATAGCACACAATCTATGTACCATCTTCCACTTTACACTAAATAGACACTGTAAAGTGTCGACACTGTAGTTTTTCAGTACTTCACTGTAAAGGGATGAATTCATTTGTTCTCACTGGATAAATATTACAGTACTACAGTGAAAAGTCGTTTATTAACAGTTAACAGTACTATTCTAGTAGCGTCCTCTACTGAGCAGTATTGTTCATTCAAGTTTAGGATGCAGGTGATATAAAAAGATTCAAGCTGCTCACATCTTTAAACCTTTAAGTGATCGTGTGTGCACGTCTCGTACCCAAGAGTTGTTTCTGCTCTTTTAAGGGTGCAGCCGCCAGCATGGAGGCAGTAAGGGGCTCCTGGCCTCTCACATGAACCGCCGGCTCTGTATTCTGTACTATCTAAAGAAATAGTAAAAGACAGTCAGTTATATTTCTCTATTTAATGCTCCTTAGTGTCAAATCATCACATTGCAGTGGCCTAAAACTGAACTTTTATTTTATGAAGTTGTCCTTAGTTTGAAGGGTGTTTTGTTGCTTTTCTGTTAACACACAATTTTTATAGTGTTCTTGTGTTTTCAGAGACAGTCAGCAAAGTTCACACTGCGAGAGGGGGGTAAACTGGGGCTCCTGGACTGTGTTGTGTGGGGTGCTGCTACATCCTCCACACTGTCGTTTCACAAACGTTTGCACATACGTGCATGTTTTAGGCACATTCTACGTACGTCAAAATAACTTTTTTTTATTCCAGCTTAATCTTAATTATGTTTAACGATTAAAAATTATTCAAAAATGAGGAACGCTTCACGAATTTGCGTGTCATCCTTGCGCAGGGGCCATGCTAATCTTCTCTGTATCGTTCCAATTTTAGTATATGTGCTGCCGAAGCAAGCACAAACAAGTAGCCTAAACGCCTGCTATATATAGCAGTGTCTCCGGGAATGCTTTCTCGAAGGTGGTGAGAGGTTAAACCATGATTTAGTCATTTACCAGGACAATACAAGCACATTTGATGTGCTGCAACATACAGGTGTCAGTATTCACATGCATTTCTGATCCTTTAAACAATATATTTGGTGTAATTTATGTTTTTCTGCCAAGAAACCAAGTACTCCTGAGTGCAGTCTGGACGATTGGGGCGGGGCGACACATTTGGGCGGGGTGACACGTGTCGCTCCGCCCACCCCCAATTCCATTGGTTTATAACACGGCAAATCTTATTGGTGTAGACCCGAGCATGCGCATTCCTTTGTGTACGATTTTGTATTTAATTTGGCCATATTACAGAAATATTATGTGCTAACTCTAGAATCATAGGCCTATCTTAATTATTATCTGTTTAGTAACCATGGTCATTTTAGTCAGATGAAGTCATTACAAATAAACTCTTGATGACAGCACCTCCGGGTTCTTCAGGCTGAATAGCGATTCATTCATATTTCCTTGAGGATCGGCAGGCTGCGGATCAGCACTAAATTGGGATTTTATACGCAAATTATGATGATTTACTGTAGGCTATTTTAGAGATGGCCAAACACGAACATAAGCGGCTCATTTTATGTTTTAACGCAGAACCGTTTTTTTGTTGTTTAAAGAGATGAGTTATGGCCAAAGTTGCTCAATGCGTCACAAACTTGTAGGTTATAAAGTGCTAATAAAATGTTTTCATGGCAAGCTCAATGTTTCCTTGTTTATATCTTAATAAAATATTTGAGCCTATATTGATTCTCTTACAGTTTTGAAAGGTTCCTATCTTATAGTAACTAAGTGTCCGTGACATCAGATATTAAAAATCCAATTATTTATGTATCCACACCCTCATTGTGTGTGTGTGTGTGTGTTATAATCTGTGTACGGGGTGAATTTAGATTCAGTTATTAACACTTCGATCATTGTATCCATATAGACCTGCATAACTATCGAATATCAAATCACTCAGAGCTGTAAATCTGTGCAATAGATACATGAGCACTTTTAATGAGTAAAAGAGACTTTCTCTGTGATTAATATTTTTTTTATTTATTAAAGACTATAATAACTACTAAAAATCTAAAATTAGTAGTCCTAATATAGTACAGTGATTCCTGGTTCTTTTTAAAGGATTGAGCCATAAAACCAGTAATTTAATTTGTGCTTGGTACTCGGAGATGCCGCCACCAAGCGTTTGATAGGAACTTAATCTAACTAATTCGTCATAGGTTTTTAAAAAAAAAAAACACACATTTGTTAATTGATTCTAACTAAAATCGCTGTTGTTAGCATTTAATATGTCTGTAGTACAGCCAAAGAGCCATAAAAACGTATATAAAACAATGCTCATGCACAAACGTCAACTACACCAGTAAGCTCTGCTGTTTTATAAACCAATGAAATTGAAGGTGGGTGGAGCAACACGTGTCACCCCACCTTAATGTGTCGCCCCGCCCCATCATCCAGGGTGCTCTCTGGGGCTACTCCAAGAAACAGGCAAACATGTAGATCAGGCGGCCCTCTAGCCAACAGGATTGGCTCTCAGTGCTGACGCATTCAGGTCATGTGATCTGTTCTCCTCCCCCGACACTGCAGTTCCCAACCCCCAACGTCAGGACTGCTCTCGTGACTCGTGTGAGACCATTACAGCAGACGCCGAAGCGTCCAAGGGCCTTTGTTTTACATTTAACTTCTTTTGTAAATTTAGAGGTTACAGTGCCTCCATCTGCCACAACATCTGCAAAAACAAATGTTTGTAACCTTTAAGATATAGCACAATTCACTACAAAATAAAGAGCAAAAAATGAATTAGAGTCTTAAAATACATTAAAAAGGTAATTTACTGACACATTAAAATGATCCTATTAGTTTTTGACTGTAGCATTAAATTTCATAACATTTAAATCAAAAAAAGACTTCTGTTTTCCTTTTTAATCAAAAGGAAAGTGATCTAACATGTTCCCAACTCCACACAACCCTCGTCCACATTACATCTGCTTCCCTCACTCTCTTAAGACCATTACATACAGAGGCAGACAAAATATCATCCACAAATCTACAGAAATATGATGTGAGGTTCCTAGAAGCAGTGCAAAACTTGATAGTTTGTATTTGGCTGTTATAGTTTAATCTGTAATGTCTCAGTTCACCGCTAGAGGATCTCAAGTATAAGCTATGTGTTTCTCCACAGATAGAGAGGATGTTAATTCAAAGTTATGTCTTTTTCTGCCACTTGGTGGCTCTCGAGCACAGGATATGCCTTTGTTTATTAATAGAAGCCTCACTTCGGTCTTAATTTTCGGTTAAGCAGAATAATAGCGAAGTTGTATCTAATTCTTTAATTTAAAGTTCCCCTGTTCTGCAGTGTAATCACTTATGTTTGTGGTTTTGTGTATTTGATCACACTACTTAAGTTTAAGTTAAGCAGTTGGCGGGACATTATCAAACCTTGCTAGTGATATAAATAAGTTACTCCGGATAAGTACTCACTTGCAAAGAGCCGCATTGAAATAGAGCGGGTTAGTGAGTTCTCACGCGCTCCGATGATGTTCTCAGTTCGGCGTTTATCAGTCAGTACATGTTTATGAGGAGCATGTGGTTGTCAACCAATTGACTTGGTCGGTGTCGTGTCATAGCTGTGTGGGCGGAGTCAGCGTGGGGGAAAATTAAACATGTTTTGCTACACTAACCATAGTTTAACCATGGTATTTGTAGTAAAGCTGGTTATAGGCTACAACTGGTAATAAAAACGCCCAAAAAACACGGTTAGCCTAGCCTACATTTACTATAGTAATAGCATTGTTAATTTTCGGAAGGGATTGTATATAATAATATGAAATAAATGTTTTAATTTACATCACAAAATATCAGTTAGTGACATTTATTTGATGTGAAGGAGGGTTGCTGTAAAGCCCATCAGAACTGCACTAATGACAGGTCATTGCAGGGTAAGAAGTCTAGTCTATCTGGAGTGCATATAAATATGAATATTAAGCTTGATATGTTTCATACGTTGTATATCCATAACTGCTGTCGGAGTTCTGATGTTGTGTGCTACCCGCTCAAGATGTGCTACCTCCGTCAGTTTATTCAGTATATAAATCTTCAGATAGGGTTTTTATTTTTTACTTATTAGAGGTACAGAACGCCACACAGCAACTTTTCAGCATTGCACCAAGCAAAAATCAATCGAAATCAGAAGAAAAAGTAAAGATCAAGCGTCTAACAAGGTCTCCGTACATTAATTCGAACGGTTTGTTTTCCCCCACGGCGTAAACGGATATGACGTTTTTGTGGGCGTTCCCAGCAATGCCGACCAAGTCAATGAAACCATTGCAGTTTCGGGAAAACTAATGTTTACATTTCAAGTAAAGTTTAGTAATAGCTGATCAGCCAGAAATGGAGATACACTAATTCAATACACACAATTTCTCTCAAATAATTCTAATATTAATAAAAATATTAACTGAAAAATGTATGTTTAAATATCTGCACTAGTAACCTTAGGAGTATCCTTAATAACAGATCACAACACTTATTAGATATGTTCTTTGCATAAAACAAATTAAATTGTATTCATACATGCACGTATATACAGTTTGATATACGTGCATGTTTTAGGCACTTTCTACGTACATCAAAAACACTTTTTAAAAATCCAGCTTAATCTTAATTATGTTTAACGATTAAAAATTGCTCAAAAATGAGGAACGCTTCACGAATTTGCGTGTCATCCTTGCGCAGGGGCCATGCTAATCTTCTCTGTATCGTTCCAATTTTAGTATATGTGCTGCCGAAGCAAGCACGAACAAGTAGCCTAAACGCCTGCTATATATAGCAGTGTCTCCGGGAATGCTTTCTCGAAGGTGGTGAGAGGTTAAACCATGATTTAGTCATTTACCAGGACAATACAAGCACATTTGATGTGCTGCAACATACAGGTGTCAGTATTCACATGCATTTCTGATCCTTTAAACAATATATTTGGTGTAATTTATGTTTTTCTGCCAAGAAACAGGCAAACATGTAGATCAGGCGGCCCTCTAGCCAACAGGATTGGCTCTCAGTGCTGACGCATTCAGGTCATGTGATCTGTTCTCCTCCCCCGACACTGCAGTTCCCAACCCCCAACGTCAGGACTGCTCTCGTGACTCGTGTGAGACCATTACAGCAGACGCCGAAGCGTCCAAGGGCCTTTGTTTTACATTTAACTTCTTTTGTAAATTTAGAGGTTACAGTGCCTCCATCTGCCACAACATCTGCAAAAACAAATGTTTGTAACCTTTAAGATATAGCACAATTCACTACAAAATAAAGAGCAAACAATGGTCTGAATTAGGGTCTAAAATACATTAAAAAGGTAATTTACTGACACATTAAAATGATCCTATTAGTTTTTGACTGTAGCATTAAATTTCATAACATTTAAATCAAAGAAAGACTTCTGTTTTCCTTTTTAATCAAAAGGAAAGTGATCTAACATGTTCCCAACTCCACACAACCCTCGTCCACATTACATCTGCTTCCCTCACTCTCTTAAGACCATTACATACAGAGGCAGACAAAATATCATCCACAAATCTACAGAAATATGATGTGAGGTTCCTAGAAGCAGTGCAAAACTTGATAGTTTGTATTTGGCTGTTATAGTTTAATCTGTAATGTCTCAGTTCACCGCTAGAGGATCTCAAGTATAAGCTATGTGTTTCTCCACAGATAGAGAGGATGTTAATTCAAAGTTATGTCTTTTTCTGCCACTTGGTGGCTCTCGAGCACAGGATATGCCTTTGTTTATTAATAGAAGCGTCACTTCGGTCTTAATTTTCGGTTAAGCAGAATAATAGCGAAGTTGTATCTAATTCCTTAATTTAAAGTTCCCCTGTTCTGCAGTGTAATCACTTATGTTTGTGGTTTTGTGTATTTGATCACACTACTTTAACTTCAATCCTAAACCAAGTGAAATTGTTCAAAGATTTAAATTTAACTCACGTACATGGAACGATGGCGAGACTGTTGCTGATTATGTGGCAGAATTGAAAAAGTTAGCACAGCACTGCGAGTACGGGCCCACACTTTCACAAATGCTGCGGGACAGACTTGTCTGTGGAGTGAAAGACGACCGAATGCAGAGACGGCTGCTGTCAGAAGTGGAGTTAACATTTGAGAAGGCACTTACCATCTGCCAAGCAATGGAGTCTGCGAACAAGAACGTGAGAGATTTGCAAGGATTGTTAATGGAGGAGACAGGACAAAATGTGAAGTCACTTAAAGGAGCCACAGCAGTGCATAGAGTGTACTCAGCTGAGAAAAAGGGGCGACAAAAAGACATTGTGTGTTACAGATGCAAAGGATAACATGCGCCAGAGGAATGCAAGTTTCTGAACAAGCTCTGCCATAAATGTGGAAAACGTGGACACATAAAACGGGCATGCAAGGCAAAACAAACTGCTGTGGGGTGCCAAAAGGCTACATTCAAAGGACAAAGAGGAGAGAAAGGTAGAAGGACGTATCTCGTTAGAGAGAAGGAAAGTAACGAGACGGAGGACACCCTGGATATTAACACAATATATAATGTATCCCAAGTCCAACCTAAAGTGGCCCCTATCACGCAGATAGTGAAAGTAAATGGCATGGAAGTGGACTTTGAAGTCGACACAGGTTGTGTAGTGACAATCATCAGCAAAGAACAATATTCTAAGTTGTGGAAACAAACGGACATGCCAGAATGGAGACCCTGCAGTTTGAAACTAAAGACCTACACAGGGGAAACGATGGAAGTGCTGGGTCAAGCCACAGTAACAGCGGAAGTCCAAAATGTAAGAAAAGAAATGACGATGGTCGTGGTAGATGGAGAGGGGCCTAACTTGTTGGGGCGAGGCTGGCTGAAAGACTTCAGGATGTTGCCCCAGCTGGTGAATCAAGTAAAGACAGTGCCAACACGGAAGTTAGCAGATGTGCTGGACAGACACGCAGATGTGTTTAAAGAAGAGCTGGGACAGCTCAAAGGCACCACAGCTAAAATTCATGTCAACCCTGAGGCCCAACCACGATTCTATAAGCCCAGACGAATTGAGCCAGATAAGTTTGCAGAGTGGGCAGCCCCCATAGTGCCTGTTAAGAAACCAGATGGCTCTATTCGGATTTGTGGAGATTTCAAACTCACTGTGAACAGGGCATCCAGTGTGGAACAATATCCTATTCCAAAAGTGGAAGATTTGTTCGCTCAGTTAGCTGGAGGCCAGAAATTTTCCAAACTGGACATGAGCCATGCGTATCAGCAAATTATGCTGGATGAAAGTGCCAAGAAATATGTCACAGTTAACACACACAAGGGGCTGTACACGTACTGCCGACTCCCTTTTGGAATGGCATCAAGTCCAGCCATTTTCCAACGCACCATGGAGGGAATTCTCCAAAATATGAAGCACGTCGCTGTGTACCTGGATGACATATTAGTCACCGGGACAAATGAGGAGGAGCATCTGAGAAATCTGGAGGAGGTTCTGAGGAGACTAGAAACCAGTGGATTAAGACTGAAAAGGAGCAAATGTGAGTTTCTGGGAGAGGAAGTGATTTTCCTGGGCCACCGAATCAGTGCTGCAGGTGTGCAGCCGGTCACAGAAAAGGTGCAAGCGATTCAAGAAGCCCCCACTCCGCAGTCGGTGAGTGAACTGAAGGCTTATCTAGGCTTGCTGAACTACTATCATAGGTTTCTGCCTAGTCTGTCCACTGTGCTGGCGCCCTTGCACAGGTTGTTGAAGAAGGAAACAAAGTGGACGTGGGGGCGTGAGCAGCAAGAAGCCTTTGTGAAGTCAAAAGAACTGCTCCAGTCGTCTGCTTTACTAGTGCACTACGATCCTACCAAACCGCTTATCTTGGCTTGTGATGCTTCCCCATATGGGGTGGGGGCCGTGCTGTCCCACAGGATGGAGGATGGTACAGACAAACCAATAGGATTTGTATCACGGACATTAAATTCAGCAGAGAAGAATTACTCTGAATTGGACAAGGAGGGTCTGGCTGTCATTTTCGGGAAAGAAATTCCACACATATGTGTATGGCAGACCTTTTACCATTGTGACAGATCACAAGCCCCTGATTTCACTGTTTAATGAACTCAGAGAAGTGCCTCAGATGGCTTCTCCACGTATTCAAAGATGGGCAGTGACTTTGGGGGGATATGAGTACACTATTGTGTATCGAGCGGGCCATGAGCATCAAAATGCTGATGGGATGAGCCGGCTGCCACTGTCTGAAAAAGGAGTGGAGACCCCATCGGAGGAAGAGAGAGTGCTGCTGCTGGACGAAAATTATGTGTCCCTGATAAAAGCAGAGCAGGTGAAGAAATGGACTGATACAGATCCTGTTTCGGCACGAGTAAGAGATTACGTGCTTAGAGGATGGCCCAAGAGTTTGGAGGATCCAGCTTTTGGAGCATACCTTAAAAAGCAGGACGAACTCAGTGTCCAGGGAGGTTGTGTATTATGGGGTGCACGCGTGGTGATTCCCCCCCAAGGCCGGGCAGCCATACTCAGTCAGTTACACAGTGGCCACCCAGGCATAACCAGGATGAAGGGGTTGGCACGGAGTTATGTGTGGTGGCCCCAGATGGATGCTGCTGTGGAAGGAATGGTAAAGGTGTGTGCCAGATGTCAGGAGAACAGGAACACCCCTCCTTGTGCACCCTTACACCCTTGGGAGATTCCAAAGCTACCATTGAGAAGGATCCATATTGATTATGCAGGTCCATGGCAAGGCAAAATGTTCCTGATCCTGGTGGATGCGTACTCTAAATGGATAGAGGCGTATTCCTTGAATAACGCTACATCTGCTGTCACCATCCAGTGCCTAAGACAAAGTTTCAGCCAGCATGGGTCCATGGCAAGGCAAAATGTTCCTGATCCTGGTGGATGCGTACTCTAAATGGATAGAGGCGTATTCCTTGAATAACGCTACATCTGCTGTCACCATCCAGTGCCTAAGACAAAGTTTCAGCCAGCATGGGTTACCAGAGATAGTTGTGTCAGATAATGCCACTTACTTTACCAGTAAGGAGTTTCAAGAATTCATGAGCCGTAATGGCATCAAGCACATAACCACAGCACCTTACCATGCGGCTTCAAATGGACTGGCTGAAAGAGCGGTGCAAACATTTAAAAGCCTTATGAAACAGAGCACAGGAGAGTCAATTGAAGCCCGGATAGCAAGAGCATTGTTTAGTTATTGAATTACACCTCAGTCGACTACCGGAAAATCACCTGCAGAGCTGTTGTACGGACGTAAGCTGAGGTCTACCCTAGATCTCGTTCACCCTGACTTCAGAAGTCAAGTACAAGACAAGCAAATGAAGCAGAAGTGTTACCATGACCAGCATGCGAAAGAGCGACAATTGAGTGTGATGGTGTGTATACCAAGAACTTCAGCACAGGACCTACCTGGATTCCAGGAAAAGTGCAGAAAAGGACGGGGCCTCTGTCATATACCATCGAACTTGGTAATGGCCAAGTAGTGCGCCGACACATTGATCAGGTGAGGACCAAACATGTGGTAGCGGCTGCTGGAACAGCTGTGGAGTTGGAGACTTCCTTGCAAGACGTGGAGGAGTTGCCATTGACTGAACCAGTTAGTCCTGCACCATCAGGGGACAGTGTTGGACAGCAGACAACTGGAATTACATCAGAGGCCACTGTATCAGATACTGTAAAGGCAGAGGAGCAGCCTGAGCTCAGAAGGTCTACAAGAACAAGGAAGTTGCCCACTTACTTGAAAGACTTTGCTTAGAGTAGTGGTGAGTTCTCCAGCCACAGGGCAAGAATGCGTCCTGGAACTCACTGGGATGGAGCTTAGGCTATGTGATAAATTGTGAAAAAAAAAAAAGGGGGTTGTAATGTTCTTATAATGCTGTTTATATATATATGACCAAGTTGTTGAATGACTAGTGTTATCAGGGGGAAGGGAATGTAGTGAAGTAGTAAGCATTCTGTAAATTGGGAGTGTGACCACTAGAGGGCGTTCTCATATAGCAGGTAGTTGGCCACTCAGAGTTAGAGGAGTTGTTGTTGTCTTAGCATATACCAGCTCATGGTTACAGCGTTAGGCATCTGTAAAATAAAGAAGCATAAACTGCATCCCTCTGCCTCCGTATTCTGCTTCAGAGAATATCACAATTATAGACCCTTTTTGCGCCGACGCCACGATTCCGTCACCGCGCTAGCTGGAGGCAAAACAAAGGGAGAACTGGAGGAGGCCCATTCAAACCAGGGCAGATTCGGCTACTCGAGGAGCTTAAAATATCATCTTGTTGTGATGTTGGATGCAAGAATCGACGTAGTACAGGCTACAATTTGAAATTTTAACGCATACCTGCTTCCACTCCCAGACAAAAAACCGACTACAGCTGTGGTTAAACGAGATAAAACGTCAGAAATGCTCGCGTTTGCAGCACACACTTATCAGAAAAGGTTAAATAAAGTATTGTCTTTTGTTGTTATGGATTATGGTTTGTGTTACGTGTCTAAAGATTTCTTATGCATCTCACAACTATGAAATAATGTCTGTGTGCATGTGTGTAAAACAACACACTGTCGATTTATATGCTTAATCATCTGTAATATACATTGTTGTGATTGATAGTGGCTGGACTTTCTAAGAACTTAGTAAGAAAGAATAATCAAATACAGAAAGTTAAAAATTAATTTCTGGAATTTTTATTTCTAGAAACTATTCACATCTTCCTTTAAATGTACTGTATGTAAAGTATTGTAAACTTAAAGTCTGTGTAAAGTGATATTAAAATATGTGTTCTGAGTTTGTCACACAACAGAAAAATGTCTTATTAACCACCCAGCCAAATTTAAATGATAAAAAAAAAACGCCAAGTAACTAAAATAAGTTATCAAAATCTCTGCTCTCAAACGCTGGGGGCGTGTCCGCTGTCGGCGCTGAAACCACGCCCACTCGCGGGAAGGCAGCCGTCTCTCTCAACTGTCAAATACCGTTACAACCTGAATGGATGCTACTGATGCTACCTCTAGTAGCTTAATTGAATTTATACAGCCATACATGTTTGAGCATGCTGCAGTGAGTTGAAACCTTCTTGTCCTCGAGGCGAGCAAGGCTCGTGGTTGCTTAGCAACGGCGAATTATGAACGCTCCATGTTTTCAGGCTTGTTTGAGATGAGCAAAATCTGCGCAGAACCGATCACCGGTGATCACCGCGAGATGCATGCCGGTTAGAAAAGTGTCCGAGTTACGTCCGCCTTGTTCTGATGTCATGCTGATGTGTGCCAAAAAACTCTCGCGACGGCGAGGCGGCTGTGTCGGATTGAGCAGTCGCGCGCGGTTGCTCTCCACCGTCTGCGCTGACCAAAAGCATGATGGGAAACGACTGACTGACGACACAAAATGTTTTATTATTTTAATCTGATTTCATGCTATTATGTATTTAAATTGTGCATGAATATTCCCAAACACTATGACAGTGCGATCTCTGTGTGAGATATGTGATTGTTGTCATATTTTCTATAAAAATCTAAAATACATGTTTGAATTAAAATAAAAATGGAGGATAAATACGCCTTTCGCATGGAATTAAATAGCAAGCACTTTGAGTGTCTTGTTCATCATATTTATATTCATATAAAAGCAACAGAACTGAAATTATATCATGCTTATCAGCAGCACAGCATATGAGTGAGAATAACGCGATATCCGCCTTTGATCTCGTTGTATCTGTTCTACTTCCAGAGCTCAGAACTGTCCGTCTTGACTGCTCTTATTTCACTCCTCCCCTCACTGCAGCCGCCTGCTCTCACCTACATTTCAGGCAAGGCGAGGCGCATCTCAAACAAGCCTATTGATTGACAAACTAAGAACTTTATCTCTCAACATAGTTATTGTAGTGTTAGGGGCGGGGCCACGCTCGGTGGCTCCATTGCGTCATCGAGCCACCGTTTTAGCCCCGCCCAAAAAAATCCTGAACACAGAATTGGTGAAAAACTGTTTAAGACTGAGTCTTTGTAATGTGTTTCAGCAATACATTTCTAACATTTGTAACGTGTTTAGAAAGAGACAGACTTTAACTTGCATAATTTATAGGATGTATATGCTTTAGAATAACTATTTGGCCATGATACATACATCTTCAAATAATATATCCATCACATTGAATGTTTAACTTTTTGTATTTTGGCCCAGTTCACTCTCACGTAACATTAGCTGTAAAAATAGCCTGCTGAAATTGAAATATATGTACATATTCATGACTAGATAGACACAGGTGAGTTTCTCTTTACTACTCGTTAGGTTTCTCTAACGTTATGCGACTCGAGTCACTCAATTGGAGGTAACGTTAATCCTGTCAGATCGTCCATCCATGAGCATATGGTCGGCCAATCTGACTTTGTCCATTAAAGTTAACTTATTTAAATAACAATAATGGTCCTGCACAGTGAGTGACCTTATATATGCAGGCAAAATCGGATTTTCTCCAGCCATTGTTAAAAAAACAAGGTAAACAAACTTCATAGCTAGCGTTAGTGAAGCGGTCAGTGGAATCCTTCTGCCTCCACCTAAGCCCCGCCCACAGAATAACATCACAATGTTTACTAACAGAAAAAGGGTCTATACATTCCAGGTTGTACCTTACCTCTGCAAAGCAGATAAATCTTTCACACGTGTTCATGTTAAAGCTAATTTTAATAAAAATCTATGTAAAATTCTTGCAAATGTGTCCCTGCCACAAACTCAAAATCACTGTGATAAGAATAAGAAACTCAGAAACTTATTTTGCATGTCCATTAAGCCAGAAACATTTATTGCACACAGAAATTAAATTTTTTTTTTAGCCTTTTTTGTCATTTTACTTTTTTCTATTTTTCTATTTTTTTTTTTATAAACAAAATCAGAACAAACTTAACACTGTAGACAGCAAAAGGACATTTGCAGTGTGCAAACCATGCATTAAATAGCATGACTCTGAAGTGCTGTTTTCTTTTCCCCGTTCTCTGGAACAACCCTCACAGACCTTCAGTGTGCATGCCTGTAAAATTGAAATAAAAATCGGTCAACATTTGTATGCGCTACTAATTGGCCTTGCATGATTAAGACCAAATATTATGATATAAAAATGCACGTAGATTACCTGCCTTACAAAGCTCCCTCACTTTGGCGACAGTTCCTTGGCTTGATGAGCCTGAAGCACCGCTACAGCCTCTTCAACCTAAACAGTGCAGAAAAGCGCAATGATCAAACAAAATCTGATCTTTGAGACTAAATGTTGAGTACATGTTTTGAGCGGGTGAACCTTGGAGTGCAGGGACTCTGGAGACTCAAGCATGTGCAGTAGTTCAGAGTTGTCGATCTCCAGCAGCATGCCTGTGATCTTTCCCGCAAGAGTAGGATGCAAGGCCTGGATAAGTGGATACAGCCGCTCGCCTGTATGGGATGCAAACAGTTTGTTCATTTTACTCATGTTATGACGCAGTTATCATATGGCTTCAGAAGATTTGGAAAATAGCACACAATCTATGTACCATCTTCCACTTTACACTAAATAGACACTGTAAAGTGTCGACACTGTAGTTTTTTCAGTACTTCACTGTAAAGGGGATGAATTCATTTGTTCTCACTGGATAAATATTACAGTACTACAGTGAAAAGTCGTTTATTAACAGTTAACAGTACTATTCTAGTAGCGTCCTCTACTGAGCAGTATTGTTCATTCAAGTTTAGGATGCAGGTGATATAAAAAGATTCAAGCTGCTCACATCTTTAAACCTTTAAGTGATCGTGTGTGCACGTCTCGTACCCAGGAGTTGTTTCTGCTCTTTTAAGGGTGCAGCCGCCAGCATGGAGGCAGTAAGGGGCTCCTGGCCTCTCACATGAACCGCCGGCTCTGTATTCTGTACTATCTAAAGAAATAGTAAAAGACAGTCAGTTATATTTCTCTATTTAATGCTCCTTAGTGTCAAATCATCACATTGCAGTGGCCTAAAACTGAACTTTTATTTTATGAAGTTGTCCTTAGTTTGAAGGGTGTTTTGTTGCTTTTCTGTTAACACACAATTTTTATAATGTTCTTGTATTTTCAGAGACAGTCAGCAAAGTTCACACTGCGAGAGGGGGGTAAACTGGGGCTCCTGGACTGTGTTGTGTGGGGTGCTGCTACATCCTCCACACTGTCGTTTCACAAACGTTTGATATACGTGCATGTTTTAGGCACTTTCTACGTACGTCAAAAGAACTTTTTTTTATTCCAGCTTAATCTTAATTATGTTTAACGATTAAAAATTATTCAAAAATGAGGAACGCTTCACGAATTTGCGTGTCATCCTTGCGCAGGGGCCATGCTAATCTTCTCTGTATCGTTCCAATTTTAGTATATGTGCTGCCGAAGCAAGCACGAACAAGTAGCCTAAACGCCTGCTATATATAGCAGTGTCTCCGGGAATGCTTTCTCGAAGGTGGTGAGAGGTTAAACCATGATTTAGTCATTTACCAGGACAATACAAGCACATTTGATGTGCTGCAACATACAGGTGTCAGTATTCACATGCATTTCTGATCCTTTAAACAATATATTTGGTGTAATTTATGTTTTTCTGCCAAGAAACAGGCAAGCATGTAGATCAGGCGGCCCTCTAGCCAACAGGATTGGCTCTCAGTGCTGACGCATTCAGGTCATGTGATCTGTTCTCCTCCCCCGACACTGCAGTTCCCAACCCCCAACGTCAGGACTGCTCTCGTGACTCGTGTGAGACCATTACAGCAGACGCCGAAGCGTCCAAGGGCCTTTGTTTTACATTTAACTTCTTTTGTAAATTTAGAGGTTACAGTGCCTCCATCTGCCACAAGAGGGATCTCCTCATCTGCAAAAACAATGTTTAATAGCCCTGAATTATAGCACAATTCACTAAAAAAAATAAAAATAAAAAAGCACAATAGTGTGTCTGAAATGTATGTACATTAGTCAGATCTTTCACTTAATCCTTAAATGTGAACCTTCTTTTTATTTGAATGTTATGAAATCTACACAGTACTACAGCGAAACAAAGTTTAATCAAAAGGAAAGTGATCTAACATGTTCCCAGCTCCACACAACCTCGTCCACATTACATCTGCTTCCCTCACTCTCTTAAGACCATTACATACAGAGGCAGACAAAATATCATCCTCAAATCTACAGAAATATGATGTGAGGTTCCTAGAAGCAGTGCAAAACTTGATCTTTAATCTGTAAATTTAATCTGTAATGTCTCAGTTCACCGCTAGAGGATCTCAAGTATAAGCTATGTGTTTCTCCACAGATAGAGAGGATGTTAATTCAAAGTTATGTCTTTTTCTGCCACTTGGTGGCTCTCGAGTATAGGATATGCCTTTGTTTATTAATAGAAGCCTCACTTCGGGCTTAAATTTCAGTATTTCACTGCATAAGCAGATAAATAGCGAATTTGGATCTAATTCCTTAATTTAAACTTTACCTAATCTGCCAGCTTGTTGCACTTATTAGCACAAATGAAGTCTTATTTGTGGTTTCATGCATTTGATCATTCATAAGCCTCGCTCTACAATACCAGCTAAAATTTTATTTAACGAAAGACTAGCGCGATGCAAATGATATATGAATGCATGAAGATGCGTAGAGGAAGGGGTTTATGCGGGTCGCTGGGCTGTTTGCGTTCTTCTAACGTGACTATGTATTATCACAGTCTCAATACATCAACGATAATAGAATAACGAATTCTGTATGCACTTTATTGATAATGCATACTATATCCACAAGACAGAATACGAACAAAACGCGATAAATTGCACGTTACACGTTTTCCCGTAGAAAACCACTAGAAAGACAGTACTCAGTGCGGCTTAATGCATTAAGAAATTAATATTAAAGCACCAGACCAGAGATCTGCATGAAGTTCTTCATGGGCAGGGGCTCAAATGTAAAACATCTATCTATCACTAAGGAGTCAGTTGCTAGTAATGAGTACTCGCTTGGAAACAGCCGCATTGGAGATAGAGCAGCTTGCTCAGCGAGTTCTCAAGTGCTCCGAGTCTCATGCTTCTTATATCTTTCCGGCAGTGTAGACGCTTTGGGTTGTAATTACTGCCCTCCACCGGTCAAAGCTTGAACTAAATTCTTATATACAGTCCTGTATTATACAGGAGTCTGATGCCAAGTCTCCATTTGGCTTCTATCAGTCAGGAGACGTTTATTACGAGCACGTGGTTGTTGTAAACCAATGAAACCATGGGAGTTTCCGGAAACATTTTGACCAGCAGCCAATTAAAAGATGGCGTCTGAAACATTGTATTCATCAGCCAATGAAACCTGACACTCACTGACACGCCCCCAACTCGGAAACTCTGAGAGAATTCTGAGTTCCCCTCTTAATTATGACTTTGTGGAGTCATATGAACCTCTTGTAAATATGATCCTTCCTTCATGACGTGAATGCACTGATTGCAGCACAGGTCATAAACCCCGTCCTCTATGGCAAGCCGTTTTGACTTTTATTCATTCTCAGGATATGACTTCTTGATATCAACAATTACATTTTCACTAGTTAAAATGTTAATTCTTGATATCAGGAATTAGATTTCCACTAGTAACAATGGCTATTTTTGATATCAGCAATTGCATTTCCACTAGTAACAATGTTAATTCTTGATATCAAGAATTAAATTGTTGATATCTGTAATTGTATTTTCACTAGTTAAATGTCACCATAGGCTGCCATTCAAAATCAATTGTTGATATCAAGAATTAAATTGTTGATATCAAGAATTAACATTGTTACTAGTGGAAATGCAATTGCTGATATCAAAAATAGCCATTGTTACTAGTGGAAATCTAATTCCTGATATCAAGAATGAACATTTTAACTAGCGAAAATTGAATTGTTGATATCAAGAAGTCATATCCTGAGAATGAATAAAAGTTAAAACGGCTTGCCATACGTCCTCTCCAAGTAAACGAATGGGATGCAAGCCACACTAAAACACTAAATTACACTTCCTATAAATGTTTCCCAAAAATAGTTTCCATCATTTAGGTAGTTTTTATCAAGTTGATGTATGTTCAAATGTTTGTTTTTCATAATAGGTTTGCTTTTAGTTATTTGATGCTATAAAACAGGCAACATTATTGTGAGCTTGTGATGGGTTTGCAGGACTTTGAGACCAGCTCATGATTACTACTGCGCAGACTCTGACTCCAAATTACATCATTAGCGCAATATACTAGGGACATTTTGGCTTCAACTTTCTACAGTTAAAGGCAATAGAGACACGTTGTCCATCTTTTTTTACAGTCTGTTTCCAGTCTATTACACTCAATCTCACATTTCTCTGCAAACGGTCCCTAAAGTAGCTCCGGTGTTCTGACAATTTGCAAAATTCGACAACAAAAAAATACTACCCATCAGATTATGCATTATTAACACCTAATGCAAAAACAGTAAAATTGACACAATATTGATGCGTGCATGCGCAGGAAGCCCTGGTAGGACAATCTGATGGGTAGGATGAAATGTCAGGACACCGGGTTCGAAAACCAAAGCTGCAAGCGCCACTCCACAACCAAGTTCAGCTAGAGTACAAAGTGAAAGATGGCAAGTGTGCATGTTACCTGGTGAATGACAGGAGCTGGAGCATTGATGACCTGCTGCACATTTCGGACTCCAGCTGAGTACTTGTATTGACTGACTCCTCTGACTACAGCACCTGCTCCTGCAGTTCTCCCACCTGCAGTCTGTGTGCCAATGTTGGCTAAGTCAAGAGAAAAACAGGTACAACAAGAAGAGATGATTCACATTCCAGCCAAAAACGGAACATTCAGGGTGACAATAACATCCATCAACTCATTCAATTGCATGCATATTAACATGCAGTCCAAAGTAATTAAGAGGCAAGAAATACACAATGCACACTGCCCCCCCCCCCCCTTTTTTTAAAATAGAACTTACAAATGCACACCTTTACACACAAATGTTTTTGTATCTTTGTGGGGATTTTCTGCTGACACTGTTTTTATACTTGGCAAATAAAACATTTAGTAAATTAATCCATTTTCCAACACCGTGAGGATTGGCTGGTCCCCACAGTTTAGTGGATTTCAAATTTTACTATACTTGTGGGAACATTTTATGTAGGTTAAACACACACACACACACACACACAGAGCCTTACCCATTCGCTGGGTGTTGTTAAGAATGTGAGGAACCTGAGTGGAGGCCTGGCGGACTGTGCTGATGGTGGTGGAGGGCCTGCGGGGCACCGCTTGTCTCACAAACTGAGCTGTGAATGGAGCTAGTGCAGCCAATAACAGAAATGAACTCATCCAAATGCAAAACGAACACAAAAGCACACTGAGAGGTTGGCAAAAGAGAAAGAAAAGTGCATTTGACTGATGTTAATGAGATGATATTAGTGACTTTACCTTGAGTCCTAGGAGCTTGAGTTGTCCAACGTGGCGCAGGCCGCAGGTTTGGTATGGTGTTGTAAAAAGAGCGAACCTGATGCTACAAATGTATAGATATGCATAAGAAGTTCACACAGAAGAAGTAATAGAGATAATGCAATCATCATACATGCATGTAAACCCTTCCACCCACTTGCGGCACAGAGGTCATGTAGTAGCCGGAGCTCTGCTG
This sequence comes from Onychostoma macrolepis, assembly GCF_012432095.1. Taxonomy (NCBI): domain Eukaryota; kingdom Metazoa; phylum Chordata; class Actinopteri; order Cypriniformes; family Cyprinidae; genus Onychostoma; species Onychostoma macrolepis. The sequence continues at coordinate 7,187,764 of NC_081162.1, forward strand.
GTAGGTGGTGGGTATAGCAGGGCTGGGAATGGCTCGAATGCTGGCTAGTCTCTGCATGTACTGATTGGTGAGGATTGCCTTTCGCTCCTCTTTTCTCTGGGCAAGAGCCACGTATAGTGGTTTAGTGCTAACGATACGGCCATTCATCTCAGTCACTGCCTTAGTGGCCTCTTCAGGAGAAGAAAAACACACAAAGCCAAAGCCTCTACTGTGGCCTCCATCTGTCATCACCTATCCCAAAATACAAGAAAATCAGAAGCAAGTCTTTATTCAATTAATCTCAATGTAACATTGCACAAACAAATGTGAGAATTTCTATTTTTGTCAATAAGAACTACCATTTTCATGTAATATGTTTTAGGCAAAACCAGCATTATTTTAGTATCATTCAGATTTATCAATATTTTTAATTTGTATTTATTTTTAGATTTCCATTTTATTAAAAAGAACAAGAAAGGAAAAAGAAATTTAATGTGTAGTTTTTATTCACTTTAATTTCAGTTTAAGTTTGATTACATACATACATTTTAAGTTTAATTTTATTTCAAGTAACTAAAGTTTATGGTTTTAGTTTAAGGTAATCATGGGTGAAACAGGTTCTCCAATGAGAGGGGAAAAAGGCGAGTTGGAATTTATTAAATATGAATGGGTTGGATGGTGAAAAGTGTGTTACAATGTAGCTAAAATAATGGCTAAAGGTTTGCTAAAATAATGGCTAAATAGCCATTTGAAACTATGTAAATTTTCAAATTAATACGAGTTGGAAAATTTCAGATTTTCCAACATTCATATAAAAAAAAAAAAAAAAAAAAAAGGCGCAACCCAAATGAATTTTATAAATGATAAAAAAAAAATACAAAAAAGGCTCTCTCTCTCTATATATATATATATATATATATATATATATAGCCTATTTTATGATGGCCCTAAATCAGGAAAGAGAACTGTGACTATACAACTGACATCACACTCATAACTAATGTTTATAATGTCTGACTAACTGATTTTTATTATATTTTGTAGTTTTTTTGTCCTGTTAGCATTGCTGTTATTTATTAAGTTTTATGCTATGGTCTGTCTGAATACTGGATTCTGATTGGCTGGCAGGTGTTGATTAAATTCGTTGAACTGCACAGGTAGTTCCAGGTCAGTTTAACCACGTTCTATATTAATGCGCTTCCTATAAACATTGGTAACCATAGTAACATACAGTTACAGTTGAATAGTAATACAGACGAAAATTACCGTCATTTATATCGTTCGGTCAAATATTGCAGCGCAAATATTATTAACATCTTTAATATGTGAATGGTGGGAAATAACCATGGCATAAACGGGATAATCAACGGCTAGCTGTGCATTAAACGATTTGAATGCACTTCACTTCTGCGCGTCGGGTGGTTCTTCGCCTCCACGTCGTGCATTCAAATCGTTTAATGCACAGCTAGCCGTTGATCATCCTTTATGTGTATTCTGTTTCACTTAACATTACCTTTGCACTGGTGATGGTTCCATAAGGAGCAAACTCTTTCCTCAGCTTCTCATCATCAATGCTGTCATCTAGATTTTTTACATAGAGATTTACTCCCTAAAAATCAAAGAAACAATGCGTGCATTAAAACATATTCCTGAAAATTCAACATACAGTTGAGCATATGCAAATCCTTCTCATATGATTAGGACGATACTGAATTTTGGCTGTGTTTGCAGATTTATACAAGTTACCATGCAGGTAAGCATATGTGCATGTACCTGGTAGCGTTGTATGCGCTCCTGCTTTATTTGCTCAAACTTGCGCTTGAGTTCTCCCTGCCTCTCTAGTCTTTTCTGAGCTCTGCCCACATACAGGACTCTGCCATTCAGCTCTTTGCCATTCATTTCAGTTACTGCCTACCACAGAGAGAAAAGACTTCATTCTCCATGTCTACTCACACATACCGCACAATTTGTTTTCTTACCCTCCTGGCATCTCCGTGGTTTTCAAAGTTGACAAATCCAAAGCCACGAGAGCGTCCCCTTTCATCTGTCATCACACAGACGCTAAGAGTCTTACCTGTGAACCAGAGCCAGCTTTAAAAAAAGCAAAATCAATACTCCTAATGAAAAGTGCTTGTTGATGAATTGTAGATCTTTAATCAAAGTTTAAAACCCCTGCTGATACTTTGTGCATTTGCATATTTAACACTTGTATATTCGCAATGAATGTCTTTACAGAAAAAAAAAAAAAGCGTTCCTATATGAAACTGCTTACCAAATTCAGAGAAGATGCCCTTCAGTTTCTCACTGTCAATATCTTCACCGAAGTTCTTAATATATACATTGGTGAACTCCATGGCTTTAGCTCCCAACTCTGCCTCACGCTCCTTACGAGACTTAAAATGCCCTACAAAACTGCAAATGCCGATTAAATTTGTTTACTTTTGTGCATCGCAATACTGAGATTGAATTATTGCAGAAAGTACATCGACAGAAACTTGCAAGAAAAAGCAAAATACTCAAGAATTATAAAAACATTCAAAACTACACCAAAAGATAAACACATACATGTGTCCATAAATATACAAATAGAAATGGTAGAACTAGCATAACGCTTTGTCCTTAATGATTTTGAATAATGTCAAATTACTTTGCTTCCTGAGAAGCGGACCAAGTTTTTTCACCCCTGGTTGGTGGAAAAAGATCATGGAGAGGATGAGGAAGAAGAAGAGGTAAGCCAAATTAGAAAACACTATGAATGTCAATTCTATAATAGAAATAAAGGTGTATTAATTATTTTATTTATTTATTTTTTTCAATATAGAAAACATGGATTGCTGACAAGGACAAAACACAAATAAATAAAAAAAATACATAAAAATAAAACCACATAAAAGCGGTTTGATGTTTTTTGACTCAAAGGCCCATTGTTACCCAACAAAATGTTTGATATATCCCACATACACAAAGATATTTGTGGCACTCCTGTTTTAATGAGAGCAAAGCAGCTTGCTACTTTTTGTTGATATGCCTTAATTAAATAACATAGTTAAGTAATTTTATATAATTAACTCATTAACTAATTTCATAATTCCAGAAGTTATGTTCTATATTACAGAACTGCATGTTCTTTAATAAAAACAATAGTTACTGAGGGAAAATAAAAAGATTCAGTTGACATCTTGATTTTGTGTGTTTGCTGAGACCCCTAGTTTTTCCTGAGCTCCCTGGTGGAGAACCACTGGTGTCAATACTTACACTTTGCGATCGTTCAGAAGCATGCCGTTCATGGTCTCAATGGCTCTGTTGGCTGCTTCTTGAGTCTCAAAGTGCACAAACCCATACCCTTTTGAGCCATTCTCATCACAAACCACCTAAGATGAAAGATGCATTAGTTACATTGTTTGTAAATTATTTCAATCAACTTACAGATAAAGCTGCCTTTAATAATCATTTAAAAAACAACAACACCACAGTAATGAAAAAGGATGTACCTTACATGACAAGATGTTACCAAAGGCAGAAAAGGTGTCATAGAGAGCCTTGTTGTCAATAGACTCATCCATGTTCTTGATGAAGATGTTTCCCACACCAGACTTTCTCAGACCTGGATCTCGCTGTGACCACATGATCCTGATTGGACGACCCTTGATGACTTCATAGTTCATTGTGTCAAGGGCACATTCCGCTTTAATGAGGAGAAAAGTGAGATTTATTATTTAGAGAAGTGTTTGAATCACTAAAAATGGTGATTAGTTTGGGTAATTCTTTACTATTGAAATTTATTTTATCTGAAATGCACTAAATTCAAAAATCACAGTTCTTATTTCCTAAATTTCAGAACCGAGCTGCAATTAAAGAGCATCCTCAATTCATTTCGCAACACCCTAATAAGAGTGCGCTCACCATCAGCAGGCTGCTGGAAATTGATGTAAGCATATCCAAGGGATCTCCGTGTAATAACATCACGGCACACACGGATGGACATGATCTGACCAGCAGGAGAAAACTTCTGGTATAGCATGGCCTCAGTGACATCAGGATGAAGGTCACCGACATACAGAGAGGCTAACGGGTATGCTGGTCCACTGCTATTCATCCTTCAGACACGCTCTGCAAAAGACCACCTTATGATCAGAGAAACTTGATAAGAAGAAACAAAAAGCCATTCTTTTGTCCCCACTATCAAGGCCCTCAATTAAATTTGGTAACACTTTAACTAACAATGAGCAATTCATTTGTTGTTGTGTTTTTTAACTAATAAAAATACAATTGTTAATGTCCATTAAATAATATGAACAGATACAACCAAGTTTTTTTTTTTTTTTTAAACTTTAGAATTATTTTTCATTGTTAGTTCTCGTTAACTGATGTAGTTCGCCGTGTTAACTAATGTAATCTTACTGTGAAGTGCAAAAATTGTAATATTGGTAGGTGCACAAGTACAGATTTTAATCCCCTCCACCTCACTTGGATTACTTTTCAGTAAAATTAATAAAACGCGAAAAACAACAAAACATGATTTGATGCTCCGTCTTGAGTTTCACATGCATATGCGTTATTTACAGCCTATATGTGAATAGACCACGTGAATCCTTATTGGGCACTCGCCAGCAACTGTGGCTGATTTTGTGGCTTTTTTTACTTTTGTGGCCAAAAGTAAAAAAGCTAACTTATTAAAACGAGAATCCCTCTGAGGAAACAATGTTAATCACAGTTACCTGGTGTAATGTGGAACACATAAGCATATCCTTCAGTGTAGCTGCAAGCGGGCTCCACCCCGTTGGGACTGTTTTTGTGTCACTTTAATTATTACCGAGGAACACCTGTCATTTGTAACGCGCTCTATTGTGTATCAATTAAAACTCATCTGCCTTTCCGTGTTGTTCCGCGTAAGAAAATAGTTCCTGTGACCTTTCACTGTCCATTGATTACTTAAATGACTAGTTATGTACGATAAAAATTCAAATACGGCGAATAAGGATGTTGTTATTGTGCTGTAGTACGTTCAAAATCGCAATATCGATATGTATTTAGCGCTATCTTTCTGACTATCATTGCATGATTCTTATGTAAACCGCTCATTTTCTCTCTTCAGTGGCGGTCTTCTAAATTTGAAGCCTAGTGGTGAAAAAGTGTAATGCTGGGTGAAAATGCAGGCATCATGCAGCAGTAGCATCATATTTACAGTATTCCACAAATCATATAAACAAGTGTAGGTGACAAAATAAATAATAATACATTTAAACATACTAAACACATAATATACACACACTATATAAACAATATGCAGGGTGATAAATACTGGAAGTGCAAATGGAGTGTCAGTGATGAAATGTGTGTATGCAACATATAGTAGTAACAACCTGTAAAATTTCAGTAGGCTATTTCTCGCTTCTTTTTTCACAAAAAGTCAAGAAATTATTTATTTATTAAAATACAAAAATGATACTAAAAGTAAAAGGAAAAAACATGAAATAATGGCCTGTACAACTTACCAGCAGAATATGTAGGTTACTGAAAATTAAAGAGGTCTCGCACACACCTTGAAAGTGTGGCGCTCTTGTAATACTCATCTGGAACAGAACAGAGTCCCCCACCCACCCCACACACACACACACACACACACACACACACACACACACACACACACACACTCACTTCCTGTTCTCTAAATACAGTCTTGTATCCACACACTGTACCCACACAAAAAGTCAGAGATCATCCCTCCGGCACAGTCACTCAGACACAGTGGCACACAGGTACATATGATACTCCCTGGCAAATAACATTATAGCACATAAAAGTTATTAAAAAGATGTCTATGGATAATTTCAGTAGGCTATAACAAATTCATACACATCAGTGAACAATTACGATAAGCTAAATATTAGAACATTAGAAATGTTGAACTGATGTTAACTGAATATTCTTGTTTGCTGTATTTTGAGAAATGTATTTATTTCAATATTCAAACATGTTTTCTATTAAATAGTTGCACTTAAACATGAATATCTTCATTCTTTATTAACTAGACCATGACCTAAATTTGGCCAAGGCCTCTTGTAAAACCACAAGTTTCCTTAAAACATTTTCTATGGCACTAAAGAAAACGGGAACTAGATCTGGAGTTTAAAAAGGGTGGTATAATATAATAATCAAACAAAAGTGTTCGGTCATTAGTTCGGTCATGAGTTGTAGTTTCGCTGAGCAGCAGCCGCGGCGCTGATTGGTCGCCTGACCCTGACGAGTTCCATGACGTCAGCGGGCCTGAAGGCGGAAGTAAGACAATCAACAACTGAACACGGAACAGCGATAGACGTTATCTGTAGTGTCTAGAAACAAACCGACTCGGAGGGATTTTATAGTCGCAAAATACAAAACAATATGTCCGTATTCGGCAAATTCTTTGGCGGTGGGGGCAAAGGAGGCAAAGGCCCAAGCCCACAAGATGCGATCCAGAAACTCCGTGAGACAGAAGCGATGTTAACCAAGAAACAAGAGTACTTAGAGCAAAAGATCGATGCGGAACTATTAATAGCAAAGAAAAACGGCACGAAAAACAAACGAGGTATGTATTTAAAACCGAGCCTTCGTGTGATGAGTATCATAGGTGTCTTAAATAACTTTTAAAAGAGGCTTCTCTCTTCTCTCGCCCCACCTGTCGTCGATTTCAGTGTTGATAGTTAGGTAGCTACACCCATGCGTCACTTGCCTTAAACTCTGTGATAATCGAAACTATGAAGTCAGTTTATTAATATAAGACTAATGTCGGGTAGGATACGAAAATGAAAATCCTTGCTGTCAAGGAACTGAATTTAAGAGTTGGGCTAAACAAAGGATTGCATTTTCATATCACTTAAGTTACGTCTGATTGGTGTCATGTGGTGTGTTGTGAAATAACAGACACTGACAGGGAACCTAATCGAAGGCAGTGTTTACCATAATGAAATCTTAATCTTGAATGTTAACTTTGTTGATTAGCTTAGAAAAAAAGTTAAGTTATGGTGTGAGTGTGTGTGTGTATTATCTATCTATCTATCTATGTAAACTGATTTTGTGCATGTCTGTTGTCCCTTCTTTTAGCTGCTTTACAGGCCCTGAAAAGAAAGAAGCGATATGAGAAGCAACTGGCTCAGATAGATGGCACTCTCTCCACTATTGAGTTCCAGCGAGAAGCATTAGAGAATGCTAATACAAACACAGAAGTGCTTAAAAACATGGGCTTTGCAGCCAAGGCCATGAAGACAGCGCATGAAAACATGTAAGATGCTTGAGTAAAATTTCCTATTGAGTCTGTATCACAGAATACAGTTAGTGATGTGCAAAAATGTATATCGATTTAATATTATTGATTGTTTTCAGGGATCTAGACAAAGTGGACGACCTCATGCAGGACATCACAGAGCAGCAGGAGTTGGCACAGGAGATTTCTGATGCCATTTCAAGGCCTGTAGGTTTTGGAGATGACTGTGATGAGGTGAGTCCAATGATGTTTGATATGCACTGAGGAGCATTCAAGAATTTGAATCCCCTTTAGAAAAAAAATCCCATATTTTCAGTATGGTATCCAAAGTTCCTCAACGGGACTTGTTAGGATTTTAAAATATCAAACAAAGAAACATTATGACTTAAATACAGTTATTTAAGATTCTGCATTATTTTAAGAAAACTTGTGATATTGATCCTGTTACTCTCTTATGTTCTTGCTTACATTGAAGTAAAAGATGCTCTTTGGATCATCTTGTTGAGAACAGGATTCATCAGGTTTAAACGAAAACATGTAGCTCAAGTGTTGCTAATGATAAAGCAAAATGAAGATGAACCAAACTTAGGAAATCAGACATTTCAGTTTAAAAAACAAACAAACAGCAAAATAGAAATATTTACCTGACTGGACTTAGAGAGGTACTCTCTGATTAAGATGAAATGCTTGATAATACATCTTACATAGATGTGTCTCTTCAAATGCAGTTTTTACAGATGTTGACCGAACAATGTGATTCTTTCCTTTTCTAGGATGAGCTTTTGGCTGAATTGGAGGAGTTGGAACAGGAGGAGCTAGACAAGAACCTGCTGGAAATTGGTGGCACAGAGGATGTCCCTCTACCCAGTGTGCCTTCAAACCCATTACCCAAGAAACCTGTTGGTTCGTTTCTTGCTGTTCAGTACATATCAACATAAGAGTAACAGAAATTTAAAAAATTTTTTATCACAAACTACTTTTTAAAAGTTGTACATATGAGACAATACATGTGAAATTGGACTTGAAAAGTGGATTAAAGTTGTAGAAAGACGTCTTGAGAGTTTCCCCCTATGGAAACCCTTATAACCATTTGCCTTTGTGTTTCTCCAGCCCAAAAAAAGAGAGAAGAGGAGGATGAGGATGATATGGAAGAACTCAAGGCATGGGCCATGTGAATTTACCCAATATGACAGACTCTCGTTGCTCGTCGTGGTTGGCCTGGGCAGGCAAACCTGAGAACCTTCAGAGGGTTAACACTACAAATTTTACCATAGCTCTTGCAGAGTGGATAAAACAAGCCCAGAAAAACAAGAGTTACAACGAAAATGGATATGAAGCAGGTTAATCTGACAATAAAATCTGGTGACATAATATATGAAGTGACCCTTAAATGTTTGGCCATGGTTATTTAGGTGATGCATTGGTGTTTCTAATTTACCCTCTTTTGATAGAAGTGTTTTTTGACCTCTCTACTATTCAGAAACTGGTTGTTTTGTCATGGAGATAAGCATGTTTGCCAATACACAATTTTCATATACATGGTCAACACGCTCTCATGTCGTTTGATATATTAAATATATTTGGTACTGTTTGCTTCAATCTTTGATCTCAATGTGTTCTGTTAAATTAATGTTATTCAAGCACTTCCAAGAACATTAGCTTTTTTACAGTTTGCTGACAGTGACATATTATGGTTTGGTGACAAATAACAAATTGAATTTACTGACATTAGCTCCAATATATATATAAAACATTTCCTACTGCCCATCATGTTTTGTTTGGTGCTGCATCCAAATAGTTGCAGAAAATGACCTATTTAATAACAGATCTTTCCTATTTTGCTCTTTTCAGGCCTGATATATTGATGTGCTGAGGGTTTCTCTGACAGTAGATGGTTGTAACTATACAAAAACTATACCACATTCTTTTTCCTCGTATGGGAACGTATACTTTTTTGAGATGCAAAAATGCTGTATCTATTCTGGTTGAGGCATATGTGTACATTTGTATGTTTAAAAAAAATTCAGATGGCTTTTATTTGAGAGATCATTAAACTTTTGGATTCATTTTCTCTGGTGTTGTTAGTCTTTCTGTAGTATCCACCTTAGTTCTTGTTAAAATTATATATAAAACTAACTTCTGTCCTGCTCTTGTGCTCAAAAGCATATAAAGACGTGTCTGCTGTGTTATGTGCCTTAATGAATGGCATGCTGATGCAACTTGAGTGGCATATCTTTAAATGACAGTGAAATGCCTCATGGCTGACTGATGAAGTTTACACGAAGAATGAGGCATGGTGTTTGTACTGCATCTAGTTGCTCATTTTTTACTCTTTTCCTTTTGTATTCGTTGCCAAGTTCCTTTTGTTGTTCTTTATTTTACATTCATGTTGGTAAGGGGTTTGGGTGGATTCACGGTTTTCAATAAAGCACATGTCTGTTTGCTTCTGAAAAAAAAAAAAATCTTGCTTATTTGATTATCGATTCGTGGTGTTCTACATATATGTCTGGAAGAAGCTCCAAAACAAACAATAACAATTATTACTATCAATGTAAATCTGAACATAAATCTTGTAATCGACTGAAATGCATCAGCAGTATCAAGGAAAGTCGCGTAATGTTGTCGTCGCAATGATGTAATCACTTGTCACCGGAAGTGCGCCTGCGCGCTACGAGCTCGCGCCTCTGTGCTGATGCAAGACACTGGATGAGAACAGTAGTGTTAACCGTGTCAACGATATTTCACAGGAAGAGAAACAGCAATATCTGATTCAGTCGTCATGTCAGAGGACGAGGTATTGTGGTGGTCTATGTGCACTTTTTGTTATTATTGACAGTTGAGTGGAAATATTCAGTTATGTTGTGCCTTTTGGCATAGATTATGAGAGCAGTGAACGTGCTGTATGGTTGCACGTTTTTACGTCATTGCGTATTATTTCTAATTGTATAAAATACAAAAACTAAAGTAAATAATACTCAACATTACTTGAGCAGTAGAAAGAGTCGAGCTCAGTATTGTATCCTTCAGCACATTTAGGCATGTTTGAGCAAATAAACCTGGTGCGTTATGTGTCCTCAGATTTTATTCGACCCCACCACATCAAAGAAGAAAAAGAAGAAGAAGAAGCCCTTCATGCTCGACGAGGATGGAGATGGAGAGGAGGCTCAACAGACTGAACAGAAAGAAGCTGAGCCTGAAGCAGCAGAGGAGCGAGACCTGGACCCTGAAGATGATGAAGTCAAGAAAAAGGGTGCGAGGATGCATCAGTGAAGTGTTTTGCTCTCTGGGCCTTGGATTTAGTCAAATGTTTCTTACCCTGGACCACAAAACCAGTCTTAAGTTGCTGGGGTATATTTGTAGTAATAGCCAAAAATACATTGTATGGGTCAAAATTATCCAAAAATCCCAAAAGTCATTAGGATATTAAGTAAAGATCATGTTCCATGAAGATATTTTGTAAATTTCTTACCGTAAATGTATCAAAACTTAATTTTTGATTAGTAATATGCATTGCTAAGAACTTTAAAGGCGATTTTCTCAATATTTTGATTTGTTTTGCACCTTCAGATTCCAGATTTTCAAATGGTTGTATCTTGGCCAAATATCGTCCGATCCTAACAAATACATCAGTGGAAAGCTTATTTATTCAGCTTTCAGATGATGTATAAGTTTCAATTTAAAAAAATTTACACTTACGACTGGTTTTGTCGTCCAGGGTCACAAATGTTTTTAAATCACGACCTTGAAAATTTCATTGCAGTGTAGAGTTTGTGTATAATGTGCAGTTTTAGGATTGTACTTTTGGCCGTTTATGACACTGTTTGATCTTCACAGAGCCTTCGGATGATTTGGATGATCTGAACTTCTTTAACCAGAAAAAGAAGAAAAAGAAACCGAAGAAGGTGTTTGAAAATGACGTTGAGGAGGGCATCAAGGTAATTGTTTATGTGGAGATTGCCAGGGAATGATGCAATGCACATGAAATATATTTCACCACTTATCGGAAATTCCTGTGACCATATCTGTGTGATAACATTGGGGCCACTTCATCTTTAACTACTGTGCTAACATTTGAATGATTTATCCATGCACATAATTTTTTTTTTTTAGTTAATGTGCCCTTGTAATCTTCAAAAACATTTTCTTGTTCAAGAAGGTGTTTCACTTACAGGTGCATCTCAATAAATTAGAATGTCGTGGAAAAGTTCATATATTTCAGTAATTCAACTCAAATTGTGAAACTTGTGTATTAAATAAATTCAATGCACACAGACTGAAGTAGTTTAAGTCCTTGGTTCTTTTAATTGTGATGATTTTGGCTCACATTTAACAAAAACACACCAATCTCAACATTAGAATACTTCATAAGACCAATAAAAAAAACATTTTTAGTGAATTGTTGGCCTTCTGGAAAGTATGTTCATTTACTGTATATGTACTCAATACTTGGTAGGGGCTCCTTTTGCTTTAATTACTGCCTCAATGCGGCGTGGCATGTAGGTGATCAGTTTGTGACACTGCTGAGGTGGTATGGAAGCCCAGGTTTCTTTGATAGTGGCCTTCAGCTCATCTGCATTTTTTGGTCTCTTGTTTCTCATTTTCCTCTTGACAATAACCCATAGATTCTCTATGGGGTTCAGGTCTGGTGAGTTTGCTGGCCAGTCAAGCACACCAACACCATGGTCATTTAACCAACTTTTGGTGCTTTTGGCAGTGTGGGCAGGTGCCAAATCCTGCTGGAAAATGAAATCAGCATCTTTAAAAAGCTGGTTAGCAGAAGGAAGCATGAAATGCTCCAAAATTTATTGGTAAACGGGTGCAGTGACTTTGGTTTTCAAAAAACACAATGGACCAACACCAGCAGATGACATTGCACCCCAAATCATCACAGACTGTGGAAACTTAACACTGGACTTCAAGCAACTTGGGCTATGAGCTTCTCCACCCTTCCTCCAGACTCTAGGACCTCGGTTTCCAAATGAAATACAAAACTTGCTCTCATCTGAAAAGAGGACTTTGAACCACTGGGCAACAGTCCAGTTCTTCTTCTCCTTAGCTCAGGTAAGACGCCTCTGACGTTGTCTGTGGTTCAGGAGTGGCTTAACAAGAGGAATACGACAACTGTAGCCAAATTCCTTGACACGTCTGTGTGTGGTGGCTCTTGATGCCTTGACCCCAGCCTCAGTCCATTCCTTGTGAAGTTCACCCAAATTCTTGAATCGATTTTGCTTGACAATCCTCATAAGGCTGCGGTTCTCTCGGTTGGTTGTGCATCTTTTTCTTCCACACTTTTTCCTTCCACTCAACTTTCTGTTAACATGCTTGGATACAGCACTCTGTGAACAGCCAGCTTCTTTGGCAATGAATGTTTGTGGCTTACCCTCCTTGTGAAGGATGTCAATGATTGTCTTCTGGACAACTGTCAGATCAGCAGTCTTCCCCATGATTGTGTAGCCTAGTGAACCAAACTGAGAGACCATTTTGAAGACTCAGGAAACCTTTGCAGGTGTTTTGAGTTGATTAGTTGATTGGCATGTCACCATATTCTAATTTGTTGAGATAGTGAATTGGTGGGTTTTTGTTAAATGTGAGCCAAAATCATCACAATTAAAAGAACCAAAGATTTAAACTACTTCAGTCTGTGTGCACTGAATTTATTTAATACACGAGTTTCACAATTTGAGTTGAATTACTGAAATAAATGAACTTTTCCACGACATTCTAATTTATTGAGATGCACCTGTATATGTCAAAATAGATGATCACAACTTTCTTAGTGTGTTGCATTATTAATAATTATTAATATTATAATTTAAAGAAATTAGACCCACTTTATATAGTTTATCTACTAATAGATTTAACTACTATGTACTAATACTTATATTAATCATGATAAAATACACTTACTGTGTAAAATACACTTGTGTGTATTTAAAAAAAATACCTGTATGTAATTATGTCTGTAATTAATTTCTGTAGTTGCCCCACACGTAAACCTGACCATACCGCCAAACCGGTCTCTAACTTTATTAGTTTCCCACATCAGAAGTGTTTTGCAATGCAACTTTAAATGCAATGCAACTTCAAATACAATGTACCTGACAATTATAATTATTATTTTTTTAAATAAGTACATGGTTAGATATCTAATATAAAGTGGGTCCATTACATTTCTGGTATTGTCTTTTTTTAGCTACCTGGTATAATGATTCCTAATGTGACGTCCATTGAGCTTATTTTCTTGTATTAGATAGTTCTTCTAAAGGCTGTTGGCTCTTTTCATTTTATTGGTGACCAGGAGCTGAAAATTGAGGGAGACCAGCAGGAAATGATGGAGGACGAGGAATTTGATCTGATGCTTCCAACTAAAAAAAAGAAGTCAAAAAAAGTGGAATTTGTTGAGGAAAGTGATACTTTGGAAAAGGATGATGGTATGAAGACACGCTTCATATAATTAGTGTGCTGCATAATGTTATTTATTGATTGATTGATTTTGTTTAATAATATAGCTTAGAAGAGAAAGAAAAATAGTGTCTAACCAGCTTTCAATTATCAAGAGCTGCCATCTACAAGGAGTGGGCTTTAACAAGATTTTTTTCTAATTATGCAACTAAGTTATATCTTATGTTTTTTCAAGAAACAGCTACTCTAATACCAGATACTATATGAAAAAGATTTTATTGGAAGTGATTAAATATTAGATTGTGTGAATTCTTCACCTATATTTTTCTGCAGTCATCGAGGATGATAAAAGCACAGATGGCATCACATTCAGTTCACAGTCGGGCCCAGCATGGGCCGGTTCAGAGAGAGATTACACCTACGATGAGGTATGATGATTATTCATATGATGAGCAATCCTTCTTATTCCTCACACATCTGATATACTTCTACCCCATGCTAATGGCATAGTTTTCCTTTGATTTGGAGTGTTATTATTTCCATATCTGCATCTTTACAGTTGTTGAGCCGGGTGTTTAACATCATGAGGGAGAAGAACCCTGATATGGTGGCAGGCGAGAAGAGGAAGTTTGTGATGAAGCCGCCTCAGGTGGTCCGCGTTGGGACTAAGAAAACATCTTTTGTCAACTTCACTGACATCTGTAAACTGTGAGTATAAACATTTAGTATCCATGTCTGCTGTATTTTCAAAAAAATAATACAGCAGATGATACATGGGTCAGTTACAAGGCTTTTGTTTTTGGTCCTACCAGTTTATTCAAAAATACATTAAAACATTGAAATGCTAAAAAACACTGCACTAAAAATTCATACATACAATGATGATGCAAGCATGTTTTTTAATTTCTGATTTAAATTTAGAGTGACACAACTGTCCTAATATCACAAAGTAAATCTTTGTTAGTCAAATGTTAATTTTATCCTTTTAATATGTCTGCCAAATCTCAGTCCCCCTTAGTCCAACGTCTGTCATCAGCTTCCAGGCTGACTGGGCTGGGAAGCCCCTGTATCCCACCTCGACTGGGTACAACCATGTCTACCAGCCTTTGTCCCTGCAGACCTGCACCAGGTCTTTATAGCGTTCAGACTTCCTTTCAAATGTCTCCTCCCACCCCTCTTCCCACAGCACTGTAAGCTCCACTAGGATGATCTTCCTTCCTTCTGTGGAGAAAAGGACTGCATCGGGTCTTAAGGTAGTATGGATGACATCCGGGAACTGAAGCCTTCTCTTCAAGTCTACCCTAAGCTCCCATGCTTGGGCAGACTGCAGGAGGCTTACCCTGGATTTATTGGGCCCTGGTGGCTTTGTCCTCTCTTTGACAAATGTTATGCCAGGTGGCGGCTTGCTCTTATGTTGCCATTTCCTGGTCCTCTCCAGCTAGCACAGTCAGTACTTTGTCATGGCGCCATCTGTATCTGCCATGGGCAAGCGCGGTCTTACATCCTGACCAGATGTGCTCCATCGTTCCCTTTTGCCCGCAGAGCTTGCATGTTGGGTTGACCCTCATCCCCCATCTGTGTAGATTCACAGGGGTTGGAAGGGTGTCATAGACCACCCTAAGCAAGGAGGAGATCCAATATGGCTCGAGCCTCCAAACGTCAGCCCAGGTCATCCCACCTTGTCCAGCCCCCCTGGGATCCTAGCCCCACAACCTTTGCCTTCATCCGCTCTTCCTCTAGGCCCCTTACTTCAGCCTGGACCATGGCTCTCCTCTCCACAGGGTTGGCTTTCCCCCACTCTTGGAAGTGGGTCATTCCCAGGCCTTGCCTTCCTGTGCATGGTGCTCCGATGATGTCTTTGAGCTTTAAGTTCCCTTCTGCTAGGGTCAGAGATGCTGAGGCCTCCCACTTTCGTCCTGACCTGGTTTTTATACCAGCTTCTCTGACCTTGTTGTCTCTTGAGCAGTGATGGGAATAACGGCATTATAAATAAACGGCGTTACTAACGGCGTTATTTTTTTCAGTAACGAGTAATCAAATTAATTACTGTTTCCCCCGTTACAACGCCGTTACCGTTACTGACAATAAAATGTGGCGTTACTATATTATATTATTAGAATTAAATTTTTCAGTTCATCTGAATGGATGCGCAGTGTAGCTGTATTTGACGTACCATAAACTCTAGTGTGAAGCGCACGCTCGCCGTCGCTTTCTCTCACATACACCACGCAAAGAAAGATACAGAGCAAGAGAGTCTTTCATAACATGCAGAATTGACGCGCTACATGTAAACGATATTCTTTGTTGTATTTTCCTGTCAAAATAACGGCGTTCCTTTTGAAATTCTTCAGCTTTTAAGAACTGCCGGTTTCTCTGGTAGTGGGCGGAACTAATGTGCAAACGACAATCTCATTGGCTGGCGCTCACCTATTATCCTCCCTGTTTTGATTTCAGCAAATCAATTCGAGTGAACGCAGACAACGTGATTAATATTCATGAACCCAGCAGCTCATTAATCCTTATGCGTTTTATATTGATGACAAATATGCATTCATACTTGGTTATTATAATTACTAAAGTTCTATCATCGTATAATATTAAATTATCATATTATATTATAATGCTTGACTGACTGATACAAAGTGTCAGTAGATAAATATTGTAGATTAATGTACAATGTTTTATAATAATTTATTCTTTTTAGTGTCCATTTCATTAATTTAACATATTTAATATTGTGGGCATCCAAAGTTATTTGACATTTGAACATTTTTAAAAAAGTAACGCAATAGTTACTTTCCCTGGTAATTAGTTACTTTTATAATGATGTAACTCCGTTACTAACTCAGTTACTATTTGTGAGAAGTAACTAGTAACTATAACTAATTACTTTTTTAAAGTAACGTGCCCAACACTGCTCTTGAGTCCCTGGAGGTCATGGCCAACCTGCACTTCGCTACGTGGAACTCCTCAACCAGGGAAGAGAGGGGTAGTTGTAATTGCCTAGATCTGATGTACAGCCCGACTGATGTGAAGCCTGGAGGGATTCTCAGCCACCTTCTGAGGTGTGAGCTGATCTTAAGTTTCACTCCTTCCGCTGCTGTAAGTGGGACCTCATACACTGTCATCAGCCACATCAGTCTGGGGAGCAGGCCATGTTGTTAAAGCCATACTTCCCTGGGAGTCCTGATTTATCAATTTTCTTTAGTCAACCCTCTGCTTGCTTCTCGGGTAAAATATACCTTTTTAGAAAATGA
Source organism: Onychostoma macrolepis (assembly GCF_012432095.1). Taxonomy (NCBI): domain Eukaryota; kingdom Metazoa; phylum Chordata; class Actinopteri; order Cypriniformes; family Cyprinidae; genus Onychostoma; species Onychostoma macrolepis. The sequence continues at coordinate 7,204,645 of NC_081162.1, forward strand.
TTAAGGTGTATACACTCACATGTAAATAATAAATAAATTCCTTTTCTTTAACATGGACACTTTTACTTGTCTTTGACCCATATGTGAATATGACCAAACCAGTGATTCTAGCTTATCGGTGTAATTTTGTCTTAAACTCTAGCATGTTCGCATTTTCATCTTCAGGTTGCATCGACAGCCCAAACATCTTTTGGCGTTCCTGTTAGCTGAGTTAGGAACAAGGTGAGCTTTTAATTGTATTTCCAGAATTCTGTCAAATGTGAAATGGTGATTTCTCCTGTAACGCAAGCAATGTCTTCTTGCTTCTAGTGGATCCATAGATGGAAATAACCAGCTTGTAATTAAGGGACGCTTTCAACAGAAACAAATAGAAAACGTCTTGAGAAGATATATAAGTAAGTCAAACATTTTGCACGTATGAATTTGTAGTTGGTGTACCAATACTATCTGCTGATATGTGCACCCCCATCAAATACCCCAACATACTTGCTGTAACTTGGCATCATTTAATTTTACCATGTACAAATAAATGAAATATTGCTCTTCAAACGCTTTAAAAGCAGTTAATGCATGCTGTAGCCATGAGCTCTTGATCGTTGTGTAACAATCCATGATGCATCTTGCCCCCATTAGCGAATGAGTCATGACCAAGTGGCAACCTCCCGCTCCCTCTCTTGAAACCAACACGGAAGTGACTAAAACTGCAATTCATCGTCTGGCTCCAAAAGGGAGTCAGTCCCATAGACCTCCCATGTTAAAATGCCCAACTTTACAGCAGAAAAAAATATATTTTCAGCCTAATTGTAAATTAGGATTTAGTCTATATAGGTACTTTTGCCCTTCGTGACAACTGTGAAGGGGGTGAATTTTTTCATAACTCATCCGTTTAAATTATATTAAGCCTTAAAGTTCTGCATAATTAAGGGCGTGGCCACTTGAGTGACAGGTGGATTGCCACTCTGCTCCAGAGTGTGAAACTTAGAAAACTGGCTTTAAAGATTTTTATTTGTACAGAAAAAAATAATTATAGGTAGGACACTGGGAATCTGGCAATTAGATGTTTTAATGAAAATTATCTCAAACTTGATTTTTACCGCTATATTGATATTGTGCTCTGCTTTTGCACTGTCTGCAAAAAGTGAGATCTCACGCCAAGGCAAAAGGCAGTAACTTCCACATTATATAGGGTGCTAATCACCATTTACAGAAAAACATCTGTATAAAATCTAGTGATCATTGGCTAGGCTATAACATCTAGTAATGTGATTTTGTTTTTTTGTTTTTTTTCTGACCGTAAAAACCAGACAAAAAGTTAAACGTGAGTGGATACCGTTTTGCAACCAATTTATTTGCAATGTTCGCTAACATTAAAGGATGCAAGACATACTTAGCTTATTGTTTTTACATCGAACTGAATTAAAATAGCTTAACCTATAAGAACGACTTGTGGATTGATGTGAAGGCCAGCAGTCATAATGCTCCGAATGATTGTGAATTAAACATCTCCGATGGCGTTCATTGCAATGGATTTTATCGACTTACAAGAAAAGGAAGGAAATGGAATTAATTGCGAACAGTTATTGATTTTATGTGTGATGCGCAGTCACAGTATTTGAGTCCTCACGTACAGAAGTGGTCAGCCCCAGACTGACAGCTGGCACTGAGTGAATAATCTGCATTACCAAAAAAAAAAAAAACTTTAAAGATTAATTATTGTTGCCAAGTTATCTAGTCGTTATTGCTTACAGTGCTTTGTTATATGGAGCAGTTTGTTAGATCATGATCTAATTTGTTTGTCTAATGAATTGCCGACAGATGTATAAAAGTACACAAGTCACACCGTAATTTAAACGCGGTAGACTTTAATGGACAGTAAAACAAAGGCAGAATACCATATAACTCCAGGGTGGCACAGTATTGACGAACGAATGCAAACAAATGCAGAGCACTGTAACTTAATTTGAGCGTTCAAAAACAAAATCAAAGAGCGGTAACTGATGTTATACTGTGTTCTGCCTTGGTTTCTCCGGGGCTTTTCTCCACACCGCCCACTTTCTCTGCCCACTTTAGGCTTCAGAAATGCTCTTCAGAAACCTACGAGTGACGTCATGGACACTACGTCCATTTTTTTTACAGTCTGTGGTCACGACACACGTCTTCCCATGTGATTTGTGCTTTCGAAATCTTGATTATTGTTGTAATAATTGTGCAGCCCTAGATTCATGTAAATGATGTAGTGACTTCCTTTCAAATTCAGTACATGTAGTATGATAGTGTTTAGTTCAGTCCACTCCACTCCTTTGCTTTACAGAAAACAAGGTGAAAAACACAGCATTTACTGTTTAAGTTACTGATTTTTGACAACCAATTTTCTCTTTGTGTTTCACAGAGGAATATGTGACTTGTCACACCTGCCGCTCACCGGATACAATTCTGCAGAAGGACACGCGTCTCTACTTCCTGCAATGTGAAACCTGTCACTCACGCTGCTCTGTAGCCAGCATCAAGACCGGCTTCCAGGCTGTCACCGGCAAAAGAGCCCAGCTTCGAGCCAAAGCCAACTAATACAAGCGCCCTGTTCTGGCCTCTTCCCCAGGCTGATGCTCTGCCCCTCTGGTTGACGACTGTCCTCGCTGCTCTCCTCTGAAGCGCAGTGACCCAAGGCATGGAGTGAACTGTGGAGGTTTTTGAGTGTAATCTCTATTAATAAATCCGACTCTGACGCTAGAAGGCTTGCAAACAGGCTTCCTCTGATTTGCTTGTCTTATTTTACCTCCTTGCTCCAGAAATATAATATTTTTTTCAGCATTTAGCATATCTGATTACCAGAGCATATTTCTGTCTGTTTGGTAAATTTTTACTTTCAGAGCAGTATTTGTTTTTCAGTGAAAATGCAGGGATATTATTGGATGGAAAATGAAAATGAATTTTGCAAAATGAACCACAGCCTTTTATATCGGACTTTGTTTTATCAAAGGAAAACTTAATCTCCAACGTTTTGTCATTGACAGTCAATGCACAAGAATGTTCAGATTGGATCCAAGCGAGTGTTTCGTGATCCAGACATCCAGCAAAAGTATGACTTTGAATCTCCTCTGATTTCTAGAAAATAAAACTGTTCTTATGTAATTACACAGATGATTACAGATTGCACTGATTTCTTCAGCAGAACATTGGGCAGCAGATGTTTGGGCATGTTTGCAGTGCTTAGATGGAATTGAATGCTTTTTGTTGGCATATTTGAAATTGGATTTTTTTTTTTTTAAATAAAAATGACTAAAGGTTTCAGTTTTGTGTTCTTGTTTCTTGCTTATTGATGCATGCAAATGTTTGGGTCTGTAAGATTTTTATTAGCTGCAAGGATACATTAAATAGATATAATGTTACAAAGATTTCAAATAAATGATGTTCTTTTGAACTTTTTATTCATCAAATAATCCTAAAAAAAATTATCAGTTTAAATAAAAAATATTAGGCAGCTCAACTGTTTTCAACATTGATAATAATAAATGTTTCTTGAGCAGCAAATCAGCATATTAGAATGATTTCTGAAGAATCGTGACTGAAGTCTTGAGTAATAAGGCTGAAAAATTCAGCTTTGATCACAGGAATAAATTACATTAAAATAGAGAACAGTCAATTTAAAATTGTAAAGTAGTTAACATCTTTCACTTTGTCTGGCTGATGTAGCTTTTTCAAACATTGATTGTGTTTGCTTTTATTGATTGATTTTTAATTTATTATTTTATTGAATTATCTTTTAGATGCAGTACTTCTGTGACTTATGTCAAATATATTTTGTTCTAATTTCAGTAGATTGGAGATATCCTGAAATAGCAGTAGGCGTATTACTCAGCTGCCTGCTTTAACAGAGTGAAACTGCCACACCTTGTCACCTTACCTCACTCTCACAAATGTGTCTCACTGACTTCAGCTGGTCTCTCCGCCTCAACAGCTCACAACTTTTGGTCCATGCTGTATTTTTGCAGGAAATGCAAACTTATACCTGCAGACAGTGGCATTTACAAATAAGCATAATGCTAATGAAGTTTAAAAACCAGAGCTAAGAACACAGATGTGAATATAAATGCTTTCTGTTCACATCTTCTTAATTTAATTCCTTATATTCTGTGCTTAACTTGTTATTGCTTTAATGAGCCGTTCATTATAACAGTACTCGTCGATCCCGGTATTTTCACATGAACTAAACAGGTTACTCATGATGTTAAATGTATGTTACACAATAATAATTAAAAAAAAAAAAACTTTCAGACAGTGGGAACGGTTTGCAGGAAGCGGAAGTGTCACTGTAAGCGGAAGAGGTACTGCCCAGAACAACCGAAGAGCGAGGCGGAGGACGGGGACCCAATTTGTGTCTTTTTAACGATTAAAGTCAGAGTAAACGCCGTTCACAACGTGAGTGTATTTCGCTTATTCGTTGTATCACTGTCCACATGTCTTACATAACGTGCTTTCATTGCTTTGATTGCGTAAATGATCTCGTGCTCCGTTCTCGCGGCCAGCGGAGGGATTTAGCAGGTTGCTAAGCGCTTCAGGCCTCGCTCTCTGTCAGACGCGCTGAATCGCTACAATGAAATATCCGAACCCACTGCCAGCATTTTGTGTTAGATAATAGTATAACGTTAGCAGTATTGTTTAAACGGTTGAGAATCGTTACATATGATATTATCGGAGAATTTCGTCGTTTCGATGAAAGGATGTGTGGTTAGCGTGCTAGCTCATATCAGCGGAGCCTGACAGAGTTCAATTGAATCGATTGGCTGAACGTCTCGACCGAGAAAAGGACACGTTATGAAAGCCGCGGCACAGTTCGATTATTTTAGCAACGGCCTGAATGTTCAGTTTGTTTTGGTAAAATACGCTTTCATCTGCTATTTAGTCGCTGTTCTCACGCTGTTTTGCCTCTAAGCAGGCCTTGTTAAATGTGACAAGTGAGTGTTAAACATAATGCCATAATGTTTTGTTGGTAGTTGCGTTTTTGACACTTTCTCATCATTTTTTTCTCAATGAGATCACAAACCTATTAGGGCTGTGTTTTGGAAGATATTTTATTCGATTCAGATTCACAAGCTCTTGATTCGATCCGATTTTGATTCATTTGGATATTACGTTATAGGTACAGTACGTCCGTTTTTTGTTTTGTTTTGTTTTTTTAGAGAAAAAATATCTCTGAAATAATATTGTAAAATTTTCAGTATTTGTCAGTTATTACATTGATATTAAAACCCCTTAAGTGTCACCGTCCCACCAGCGGGACACCTAAGTTGACTTCAATATATTACATGTAAATCCTAATCTAATCATGAAAAACTATATTTCGTTGGAAAGGTCTAGGACTCCTAAATAGATTTTTTTACCACTGTTTGTTGTTAAATTATGTTGGAATAGTAGTAGATTAATTTATGACAAGAGTGCACCTCAAGACATATACATCATAACAGGAGTTGACCTTTGTCACAAACATTCTTTTCGTTTCCTTTATCCGTTTTAGTAATCATCATAAATTATAAATCATTTGAAAGCTTAAAATCTCAATTCATCCTGTGAAAATCATTTTGAAATCGGACATTGCCTTACCATGGAAATTATACTTTAAAAAAATAATAATAATCTTTTAGCGGGCTCCTCCCCCTTAGTGGGATGTGTCATATTCCAAATGTATTACGGATTCTTTCAGAAGCAAAACTGTTTGTAATCTTGACAAAATGCATATGGTTGGAAAGGTCTGAGTCTGAAGATTCCATATTTTGTGATAGAAGTAATATTGAGAGGGAAATTGATACATTCGTGACAGAAAAATGCATTTAAAATTTTTTAATGGAGTTTGGATGGCACCCGGTGGCTATTTGTGATATAACACCTAAACAAGATTGCATAGGAACCTCAGTTTTTAGTTTTTTATATCAACTTCAAATTTGGAACACAACTTTAGACACATGACTTAAATTTTATGGCAATTTTGGATTAAATATTAAATCAAATCAGATCAAATATTATTTTGTAAAATATTTATTTTTTATATAAAATATAATAAAAATATTACAGTACATTTTCTTTACAGATAATTTAAACTTCTATAACTTTTCAATTTTTGAAATGATTTCACTTCAGCAATAATCTGCAGATTGTCACTTTCACATCTATGTTCAAAAAGGGGGCATGACAGGTAAGAAGTTAAAGAGTGCAAACTATTAAATTCAATTGCTGTTTATTTTTAGACATAGTAATCAGCACTGAATTGTGTACAACCATTTAAGTTACACATCAGGAAATTTTCATATAAATTTCTTAATGACAGTTAAATTCATTGTTGAAAATATAAACATTTAAACATGACTGTCATAACTTGTGTACATGACAGATGTATTCAAACCAAGCAGCTACCTCTTGAAACCAACACAGAAGTGACTTAAACTGCAATTCATCGACTGGCCGCTAGAGACTGGCTCCAAAAGGGAGTCAGTCCCATAGACTCCCCATGTTAAAATGCCCAACTTTACAGCAGAAAAGGTTTGAATCTATATAGCTACTTTTGCTCTTTATTACAACTGTGAGGGGGGTGAATGTTTTTATAACTCATCTGTTTAAATTATATTAAGCCTAGGGCTGCACGATTAATCGAATGCGATTTCCATGCGCATTTTGTCAGTAAAGCCAGTTCTGTAATCAGCAGTAAATCTCCATCATCTGCTTTCAGATGGAGCAGCATTTGCTACACAGAGCCATAGTTCACTGACAGGTTACGCAAAAAAAAATCACAGACGATATTGCGCAATTATGAAATAGAAGAAATCGTTTGCGATAATGACAGCTGTTTGTGTAGCTTCTCAGTGAACTCTGTGTAGTAAATGAAAGCATGTGTAAATACCACATGTAATAACATGTTTTTACTCCAAACTCACTTCATAACATCAGTCAAGTGTTTGAAATAAATCCTTCTGTGAGATGATGTGGCTTCTTACACGGAATAAGGCACGCAACATATTTCATAGTATTCTAAGCAGTGATAAAGGCATTGCATTATAAATATACTTTATTATAATGAAAATTATAAGAACTCGGATAAACCATATAGGTATTGTCGTAGTCGTGTGTTTATTAGTCACGTTGAATCAATGAAAGCAGTTAAAACTTCTGTTTAATCAGCTGCAGCGGATTTCTTCTTCGGGCTGTATTTGGAGTTTCTGCGCGAGAGCGCCCTCTGGCCTTTGGATGAAGATTTACTGCTGATCACAGAACTGTGCTTCACTGAAAGATACGCGCGACAATCGCAGCTTCTGCCTAATTGCGATTTCGATTTCACTTCGATTTATCGTGCAAACCAAATTTAGCCTTAAACTTAAGGGCGTGGCCACTTGAGTGACAGGTGCATTGCCGCTGCTGTCACCACTGTCTCACTAGGCAGGCATGGTTTCAGCAACCAGCTCCACCCACGTCCCGCTTTTTCCCCATTTTCCATTATTTGGGAGTGAAGCGCTGCCAAGATGGCGATGGCCGGCTCCGCGCACTTTGAGCTTCAAAAATGCACTTCAGAAACCGACGTCACGGACACTACGTCCATGATTTTTTTTTACAGTCTATGATTCAAACAGTCATTAAATAAGAATTTGCTAACAGGTTAAGTAAAAATATAATGAATATGTAGAACTATGCATATATTTATCAAAATGCTCTTCTCTAGAGTAAATTTTTCTAGCTAACTATTGAGTTTATGGACATTGAATGGCTTTTCTGAGGTGTAAATGCAACTTTGTGACATTGCTTACAAGTTGTTTTATTGGCATACCTCTGCGGTTGAAACAGGTTGTGTTACATATGAGACATGTTGTGTTTCAGTAAGTTGTATTGTTTCTTTCAACACCTTCTGATGTTCATAAAAGTGCATTGTGTGCTATTAACTACTAGTCAAGAGGAAAAATTATCAGTTCCTATGCCACTTTAACTGTTGTGGCTACAGTGATCTGTCATGCCATAATAAAGTGTCAAAACTGCATTTATTCTTTTAATTCCATAATTAAAATTTGAAACCTGAGACACTGTTTATATCAAAAGTAACAGCACAAAGCTTATTTAAATTATTGGATGGGAGGCGTGCTACAAATACTGTTTAGTGAAGTTTTGTGCATCAGCTGAAAACAGCATAAACTAAAATATCAAACTTGGATTTAAGAATCAATATTTAATGAAACTGAAGATTGATTAAAAACAGAGTAATTCAAATTGTTAATCTACTGCTCATCAATTATTGAGCATTAATACCAATTAATACTTTTGAAAACCATCAAAATCCATTTAATGTAGTGTTTTTCAGTGAATTATTGTGCTCATACCTACTTGTATGTGATTCTCAGCCTAAAAATGGACAAGAGTGACCTGGTGCAGAAAGCCAAACTCGCTGAGCAGGCAGAGCGCTATGATGACATGGCAGCAGCTATGAAGGCTGTTACCGAGGGCGGTGTGGAGCTTTCCAATGAAGAGCGCAACCTGCTGTCTGTGGCGTACAAGAACGTGGTGGGCGCCCGTCGCTCCTCCTGGCGTGTGATCTCCAGCATCGAGCAGAAGACCGAGGGGAACGAGAAGAAGCAACAGATGGCACGCGAGTATCGTGAAAAGATCGAGACTGAACTGCAGGACATCTGCAATGATGTGCTGGTATCTGCGCTTCTTTCTCTTCATCTTCTGAACAAGTTCATTCTTAAATACAAAATATTTAGATTTCAGTTTACAAAGAACACTTTAATTTCAATATTAAAAGTGTAAGACTCAAGTGTTGTTCCATTTTTCACCATGTTTGACCACAAATGAGCCATCCTGATGATTCCCAACCTGTCTTGACAGGGTCTTTTGGAGAAGTTCCTCATTGCCAATGCTTCTCAGGCAGAGAGTAAGGTGTTTTACCTGAAAATGAAAGGCGATTACTATAGATACTTATCTGAGGTCGCATCTGGAGAATCCAAGACCAGTAAGTGCATTATATGCGTCTGTCTATCTGTCATTCTTTCTATTGTTCTCTGTCGTTTTAGTGTTTCCCATACATTTATTTATTTGTAGCAGCCCTCCACAATATCACCATTGACCGCCACAAATAGATTTACACAAATTTGTCCAAAACTCATGCAAGAATCGTGAAATGGCTGGATTAAACTTCAAAAGGATATGATTCATTGAATAAATAAGAGCGCTGCACATTACAAAGTCAAAATGCAGCATGTTAATGTGAATGTATCGCTGAAGGAAGCCGACTCTCTTCAGGAAAGTATCAATGGTATTTTCTTATAATGCCCGATAAAGTAGTTGCTTTGCCGTTACTGAGAAAAACTGCTATATTTCTGCAGTTTCCAAAAGTGAGAATGAATTTGCATTTTCAATCAGCCTGTCTGTTGTTTTTGTTAAGACCAGTGGGAAAATCAACCCATATTTTTAATCAGCAAACATAAAAATGTGAAGAACATTTCATTTTTATAAAACCCTGTATCTGAACTTTAAATCATGCTTTATACAGTCATATTACGGTTTAAAATGTTGCGGTAGTCATTTAAAAGGTGCTTAAAAGCCTTAAATCTGCAAATACCCTGACATAGGCAAAATAATATTAACTGTAATGTTAACTTCTTTAACTCTGATGCTCATTGTCTGCTCCTTCAATCCAGATGAATATTGAAAAATATTTTCAAACATATTTTTTTCCAGAAAGCCCTGTAAAATGTATGTTCAAACAATGTTAAATGTGCTAAAAGAACAAAATGTAGAGATGTTGTGTGAGGGAGATGTTTAATTATGTATATGAAGTTCTTCATGTAAATGTTTGCATTGGAGCATGTTTTTTAGTATTACAATACAAAAGAAACAACCCCCTCCCCCTCTATTGGGGGAAGTGCTGTCATAAATGGAGTGCAGGTCTGCGGGAAACACTGTTCTATTTCTATCTGTCTCTCTATCTATCTGTTTGTTTGTCATTTATCTAACTATCTATCTGTCTGTCTCTCTGTATTTCCATCTATGAGAAAATTCTGGCGTAATACTTTTAGATTGAAAGTTTAATTGGCACTTCTCCAAAGGTGTGTTTTGACTCTTTTAGCATCTATTTTGTGAACATGGCGTGGATACGCTACAAGAAGTAAAAACGTCAGCAGTGTGGACATACTTCAGCATGACTAAAAAATTGATTCTAGAGAAGCAGTATGTAAACCCTGATCAGCATAATGAGTTCAGTTATCCAAATTGAATTCTGGAAATGTCATTTTCAGTTTTGGTTTTCGATTAAATAACTTTCCTTTTGATTTCAGTAAAAGTAATCTACCTGTCTGACTATTTTTGACATAATTATATATGTTTTGAATGTAATCAACACAAGATCAACATTTTGTTCTTTCAGCCACGGTCGAGAACTCTCAGAAGGCTTACCAAGATGCTTTTGAGATAAGTAAGAAGGAAATGCAGCCCACACACCCTATACGGTTGGGTCTTGCCCTCAACTTTTCCGTTTTTTACTACGAGATCCTCAACTCTCCTGAGAATGCCTGTCACCTCGCTAAGACGGTTGGTATATCTTTAAACGCTAGCAACATAAGGGGCCATTCACACAGGACGAGTTCTTGCATTTAACAAAATTTGGACCCGAGACTTGTTTATAGAAATTCAACTGATTTTAACTTGCCAAGTATTGAGAGTCACCAAAGATGCCCATTTAGTGCATCTGTACATATAAAACCATAAAAACCAAGAATGTGTCCTATGTGGACAGCCTCTTACACTTCATCATATAAATGTGTTTTATTTCTTTGCAAATCTTGACTACGGTAAATACAAGCACCAGTGTTTTTGACGCTCATTCAACCTAAATGAGAAACCAGTGCCTCTCTTACAGGCTTTTGATGAAGCCATTGCTGAGCTTGACACTTTAAATGAGGACTCCTACAAAGACAGCACCTTGATCATGCAGCTTCTAAGGGACAACCTTACTGTAAGTCCTCCATTATACATTCTGCACCAGTTATATTTCTGTTTCAGTGCTTTATTGGCTCAAACATTATATTAATTCTCATACCTGCAGCTTTGGACGTCAGAAAACCAGGGCGACGAAGCAGGCGACAATGAGAACTAGGGGAGCCGCACTGATCTCCAAATACCCACACACATCCACCTTAAATACACAAATGGCTTCCACCAACCCTCCCACCTCATTCCACCCTACAGCACCCACCCCTCTCCATCCAGTTCCCAGCCCCGCTCCCCTATACCTTCTGAATGATGATCAGCACCTGCAGGAAGACGCTCGGCGAAGCCCCCGTGGCTGGGAGGGGGGTGGGTTAGTGGCTCACAGGGTGACATGCTGACATTAGAGCAGGTCCAGTCATTTTGTTTGTGAATTTAACGTGTACTGATTATCAATCCCTGTCCTTTATGCATGTCTGAGTGACTGTAAGTGTGTATGTGCTGCTAACGGAGAGTAACAGTGTGTGTGTGTGTGTGTGTGTTTGAAAGTGAGAGTGAGTGTATTGGGGATCGGGGGTTGTGAACTCTAATCGTCCTTCCTGATAATTCCCTTTGTTCCACTTTAGCTGGTTGTGCATTTTTCATCCTCTTTTTTTGTTTTTGTTACAATCATATTTTTTTTAGTATAATTCATCGGTATTTACAGGTTTTATTGTATGGTTATTAAACTGGCAGTTTATTTTCACCAAATACAGAGTAAGTCTGACATCTCTGCTTTCTTGTGTTCAATTCTGTGCTGCTTAAGTTGTGTTTTCATGAATGTCATATTCTTAAACACAAGTAGTGACATTTTTAAACATTAATTTTAAAGAAGACACTAGTTTGAAGACAGTATTTTGAACTAATTTAAATGGTAGTAACTTGAAAGAGTAAAGCTAGCTTTTAAGTTCTCTTTCTGCTTTGACATACTATGTTAATAATACATTGAAGTACATAAATACATATAAATCAAATGAGGTTAGACATTAATTTTAACATATGAAGTCAGAACAGCTTGTTTGAGAAGTACCATAATTTTCCCAGTAGGTGAGCAGAATACTGATGTTCAGAAGGTTGGGGTCCAGTAAGATTGACCGATTGCTTGGTTGATTTTTAGGAAATCAATACTTTTATTAAACAGTGATGCATTTCATTGATCAAAAGTAACATTAACGAGATCTATAATGTGACAAAAGATTTCTGTTTCAAATAAGTGCAGTTCTTTTCAACTTTCTGATCAAAGAAAAAAGTATAATGGTTTAAAAAAAATATTGCACAACTGTTTTCAACACTGATAAGAAGAAAATGTTTCTTGAGCTGCAAATCAGCATATTAGAATGATTTCTGAAGGATTATGTAACACTGAAAACAATGATACTGGAAATTCAGCTTTGCATCACAGGAATAAAATACATTTTAAAATTCATATTTAAAAAAGGTTATTTTAAATCGACTAACCCCAAACTTCTGTGAATTACAGTTGGCAAATATAAAAAAAAGGTTCGTGAGGTTGCACCACAAGGTTTTCTCAGTGAATGAAAGATGAGTTGGTTTGTGCAATTATTTGCACTTGATATGTTAAAGGATAAGGATAACCAGCACTGCATTGTTGCAATGTAGATAATACATGAACAAAGTGTACCCTGATGTATTCTTTATCCTAAAACTTGGTAAATTATGTTAATGTGTTTACAATCAACATGCTTTAAGAACAACAGGCACACACCTGATTTCTATTTGAAAAAGTGTTTATTGCAAGGAAAATCTCACAACAGAGTACAAGCGAGGACTATAGAAAAATTAATTCAAGCCGCTTCATTCGCACAAAAAAGTGAAATCTGATAAGCATACTAAGTATTCTACCATTACCCTTTTGCCATAACTTTACAAGAAGAAAAACGGCAAATACCATATAATATTAGATGCGTTAACAATTAAGAAATAGATTTAATTTCAGCGCGTTTAAATTACCTGCGCGTGCTTCCCCCGAAATTTCTTAATAAAACATCACGTAAAAACAACAGGCTAATGTCTTGTATCCTTTAATGTTAGCGAACTTTGCAAATTGGTTGCAAAACGGTATCCACCTTTAACATCCAAGCGGCAACCTTTCCAGTCTCTCGTGAAACCAACCCGGAAGTGATTTAAACTAATTCGTCAACTGGCTGCTAGAGGCCGGCTGCAAAAGGGAGTCAATCCCAACTTTACAGCAGGAAAAAAAAAAAAACGTTTACAGCCTGGTTCAAAAAAATTATTTTAGTCTTTATAGCTAATTTTGCCCTTCGTGGCAACTGTCATTAAAACATCGAATTTCCAGATTTTCAGTGTCCTACCTATAATTATTTTTTTCTGTACAAATACAAATCTTTAAAGCCAGTTTTCTAAGTTTCACACTCTGGAGCAGAGCAGCAGTCCACCTGTCACTCAAGTGGCCACGCCCTTAATTATGCAGAACTTTAAGGCTTAATATAATTTAAACGGATGAGTTATGAAAAAATTCACCCCCTTCACAGTTGTCACGAAGGGCAAAAGTACCTATATAGACTAAATCCTAATTTACAATTAGGCTGAAAACATTTTTTTTTCTGCTGTAAAGTTGGGCATTTTAACATGGGAGGTCTATGGGACTGACTCCCTTTTGGAGCCAGACAATGAATTGCATTTTTAGTCACTTCCGTGTTGGTTTCAAGAAACTTAATTTATACTCTTTTCTACCTGGCATGCGTCTCGCGATGATCGGTTCTACGCAGATGTTGTTTATTTCAAACAAGCATATTAAGTCAGTAACTTATCCAGCTCCATACGTATTACAACGTAAACAACTCACACAATCACAGATCTCAAGCTCGCTATTATTCTGTTACGGTAGAGTCAGATGGTTTATGTACTGCGTCGTAAACAGGCTGTACATGTCATGAACAATCATGACCAAACCGATCATCATTTTATAAACTTGCATAGAAGAATCATTTGAACGTAAGAAGTCTTGCACAGATGTTTTCCTGTTCAAGCTTCAGCTTTCTGCCTGGTGGTGACAAACTTGAGTCATTGCTTTTCTTTTAAAGTCATTTTTCTTTGCTTTGCTTTTCTTTGCATGTTGTCACATATATATATATATATATATAAGTCATGTAACGGAGTTTATCCATATGGAATGAAAAGAGTATATAATGCTAAGTTAGTGAGCACTTAATTATATTCATGAGAGGGGCATGCTGGGAACTTTTCATTGGTCGCCCTTTAACCCTTTACTGGACAAAGAATTCACCAATCCCTGTGAAAGGGAGCCACAGTAAATGTCATTCCTTTATTTGTATAGCGCTTTATACAATACCGATTATATCAAAGCAGCTTTACAGTGTTAAACGAGAAAATATTTCAATAATGAAAACGAGATTCTGCTGTAAAGCAGCAGAGGACAATAGTAAAAATAAAGTATTGTGTAGAGTATACACTGAAAGTTTCTGCTTATATTATGGACCAATTTAAAGAAAATTCAGTCAAAGGGTGATATATATAATTTAATTACATACAAGAATCCAATATGAGTACGCTCATTTAAAGTTATTATGAAACCTGTCATTGTTTGGGGATGAATCTCTTTTTACTGATAGGAAAATGTAGGATTTAACCTGAACATTCAAATAAAACTATCAGATAAAACTAATGTGTACAAAAATAAAACACAAACTCTGTGACTCTGAAAGTTACAGCTGAACAGACAAAAAAAAAAAAAAACTGTTACAAAACAAATTAACATAAACATCAAACAAGCCCTCAATGAAAAGCCAACAAATTAAAATGAAACACACTTCTAATTTTAAACTTCTTCTGTTCCACTCAAACACATATTTTAAACTAATGTAAATGACAGCTCACTTCATGAACAACCATGATCAGATCAATAATTACTTTAACTTCTACTTCTTGGTTTTTAATGGCGGCTGGCAACCAATGTAAATAGGTGCATTACCGCCACCTTCTGCTCCGGAGTGCGGAACAGAGTTTTATATTCTATTTATCAGTCCTGTCTCTCTAATAAAATCAAAGAAGACTCTACTTTTTATTTCACTTGACCATTTTATTAAACCTTAACATTTAATTCTTGAATTCCATTTTTCCTTATTTCTTCTAACATTTTTCATAAAACATTTTTTGTTTTGTTTTGTTTTGTGCAAGCAAAGTGTGCTACACAGGTGAGTGGGCCTGTACAAACCACCTGTAGTAGCACACTCTCCTCCTCTATGCGCACTAGTGACTTTTCACACACACTGCTGTGTGTACACAAATCCCACAAAAGACTCAGTAATATATGTATGTTTACATGCTCATGCACTACAAATCATCCTGCACTGTTCCCCAGCCAGCTGCTGACTCACAATGTTCTCTTCGCACATGTACAGTATTTATCTGAAGCACTCATATAGTTTGTATAGTTTGTATTTTTTAGTTTATGTATAGATAAAACATTTTTTTATATAGAGTATATTTATAGTCAAATCTATCAGTAGGATAGTTGTGTATAGGTTTATATTGTTTTACTTCATTGCTGTATGCCTGTATTTATGTAGCACCGTGGTCCTGTGAGGCAAGACATTTCGTTCCACTGTATGCACCCGCATGTAGCGGAATGACAATAAAGCTCAACTTGACTTGACTTGACTTGATTTTTCCTCTTTCTTGTTCGTACTTCCTACATTCAAGTAATACATGAGGTATTGTTTCTTCAACATGACATTGTTCACATAACCCGGATGTTTCCCTATTATTTTAAGTGTGCTATTTAAATTTGAGTGCCCAAACAATATGCTGTTATAGATAACCTCTTCTTTCCTTGATTTACCTATACACTTTATATTTTGTTTATTAAACTTTAAAGATATCCACTATTTTCCCCATTGTTCCATTTAACTTGCTATTCTTCAATCACTTTACTCCAGATTAAAACCTTAATCTCTGATTTACTTAATGGAACTTGTATCTCTTTTGCAGGCCCGGATTGGCTAATCAGGAGCACCGGGACCCAGATAGCAACATGCTGTCGGCCCAGATCCGGCCCACATCTGGCACATATGGAATGATGATCTGGCACACATGTACCGTGGAATGATGCCACTTGTGTGGACCGCTCCTGTTTGCCAGATCTGGGCCAAAGCAATGCCAAGAGCAATAAAATAAACCACTTTGGACCTTTTCTGCCACAAAATCTTCATATATTATTTATAGAGTCCTCTCAGCAAAATCAATGAAAGAAAGAAGAGAACAGAAAAAAAAGAGACAAACAGGAACTCAAGAACTACAACTGACAAGCCACAGCCTTAAATGAATTCAGCTGAAGATAAAAGAGATTAAATCTCTGAAGATCTCAGCAGATGAGGATTAAACAGCTCCACAAACAGCATCAGCAGCTTCACTCATTACTAACCAGACTGACTTTATTTCTATAGAGGTCTACAGAATTAACAGGGGTTTAAATCTAATGTTTGTTTCATTTGAAGTCACCATAATGGTAGTCTCGCGTAGCCAGACCAGGTCTGGGAACTTTGGCAGCTTTGAAAGGCCAAGGCCTGCCCAAGAGGCCATATGATCAGGGTCGGACTTAACCAATAGGCGAGGTAAGCGGCCGCTTAGGGCCCCGGGGAATCAGGTGGCCCTGTCTGATATTCGCAAAACATACTTGGCAAATGCACCAGTTTGTATTTGTGTTATGGAGAGCGTCAAATGTTCACTCACCACTCAAAACGGCAAGTTTTTGTCAGGTGCGGAGTTCTGCAAGCTTGTGAATCCTCTCATTATAACAACGTGTAGATAAGATGTAAATAAGAGATTCATTGTGCAGAGAGATCGTGATGAACTGAAGTGAGTGACAGCTTTTAGTGATTATAGACGGATCGCTCTTTACACGCATTCTAAGCTGTTTTGACTGTCTCAGAACAGATATATTCACCTCAGTAAAGAAATTATTGTCAAGTCATAGTCATAATTTTATTTGTCTTGATGTTTCAAAATGACTCTCTTGTGTGTTCTTCCTAGGTGCGCCAGCGCGAAATAAATGCAAATAAACTATAAACTAAAAACGCGTATAAATGTACAAATGGAATGACTGGAGATTTTCGCTTAATAGATTAAATTTTCAATTTGTTTCTCGGCAAACCCTATCGTGTACCTTAAGAACACTTGGAATACGGAACGAGTTGCATGGGATAATTTTTATGACATTTTAATCCTTTTTGTAAAAAGATTGAAGAAGTTTACAATTCATTAAATTGACAAGTGCAAGCATTTTTTTTTAATATAATGTCTTCTTTTGTGATCCGAAAAAAATAAATAAGGTAGCTTAATATGGCTTTAGAATAGCATCAGGTTGACTAATTATTTAGGCTACTTAAATTGTGAAGGGGTAATAGTTATAATAAATAACAGTTATAGCTATAATGAGAGAGAGCTAGCGAGCAAAATAAGGTGTAAAAGAGCATATAGTTATTGTGTTGGGGCCCCGTACCTGAAATTTGCTTAGGGCCCCCAAATCACTGTGTCCACCCCTGCATATGATTGACAGATAAAACACCCAATCACGTTTCGTTTTATGCCATGTCATGTTAAGGGGCGTGGAAATGTCACCGCAATAACAGAGTGGTGTGTAAAACTCTCGGACATATTTTAAAGATTCTGTGCGCAAACTTTACATTTTTCACATACTTTTGAAACAGCATTTAGTTGATCCTGATAAGCGCTCGTCATCACTGTTATAAACACGACGGCTTTCTTCTTTCGTGAGGGGGTTTGGCACCACGGCATTTTTGTTTCCAGGCAGAAAGTTAAAGAACGCAACACACACGTCTCCCGGAAATCCTGTATAATTCAACCAATCTGATGGCGACTTCGAAACTCCTGAAGTGTTTCCAGACAGAGCTGGGTAGATTACTTACAAATTGTAATCTGAAACATGGAGTGCAGTAAACATTATATTACATCAAGGTTTCCCAAAGGGTTCGTAAAGGAACTGCAGAGGGGTTGTGAGTTTAATGAAAAGCTGACAATTAATTAAATCATAAAAAAAATTAAATGAAAATAAGTCATTTTAAAACAAACTCCCTTTCTTCTTTTTTTTTTCCTTTCTTTTTTTTCACTTGGCGGCCATATTTAATTTGCAACGCCTCCAGGCAGCTCGTAGAAGACCTATCTTAATGAATGGGGGAGTCCTGAAGTCTCAAAAACTGCTCGCTGAACTCAAACTGTCAAATCAGCAACAAAAATCTGAAATTAATTGCCCCATGAATGTTGTTTCTTATGCTCAAATAGCGTTTAAAAAGCTTATTTTTCAGTCTAGACCAAGCAATGCGCATGCGGAGTCATAACGTGCTTATACAGTGCATGTGTATTGGCTGGTCTAGTCAGGTTTCTATGGGAAATTTGGCTCTTTCATTTAGAAGGTGGGACTATTCCTCCATATTGCTCGTTGCAGCATCTCCCATTCCTAAGTATAGGAGAGAACCGTCTTTGCATTTCTATAGTCTTTGTTTCAAATAAAACACTTACTAAAAAAAGATGAAATATTTTTATTTACCTGCATGCAATGTGATCATTAATCAACATCAAAGAAACCGTGGACATGCAAATGTGTTACTTAATTATTGAAATATTTATTTTAAAAGGGGTACTTAAAGCAAATATATTTGGTGAATAAGGTTTAGATGACAAAGTTTTGTAATGCCTGCATTACATGTAACTAAGAAATAACGTGAATGTGTGCATTTTAATGAGTTATAATTAATAATACATGGTAAAAAAAACCTACAGAGTAATAATTCAAATAAATATGAATGTGTTCATCAGTAGCCTAGTTGATGCAATGTTGAAACCCTTCTTAAACCTGAAAAGATGTCTGTATATCCAGTGGTCAAATGCAGTCGCCACTTGACTAATGACTGATCTTTGTGTGAATGTCCACAAAACTGGACTATATATACATATATAATATGTATATAATCGGTAGACTATTTTAGAAAATATTTAAAGGTTTTTACACAAATCTGTATAAAGCCAAAACAGATTTTGATGAACCAATTTGTAAGCAGTATTTAGATCAATTGGAATTGCCTCGGATCTCACAGATGGATAAAGAATCTTTGGAGGCCCCATTAAGTTTGGAGGAGCTCCACGTCTCTCTAAAAAGCCTTCAAAAGGGCAAATCGCCAGGTCTAGATGGTCTCCCCCCTGAATTATATTTAGAAATTTGGGATTTGGTAGGGACACTTATGCGTAATTCATTTAATTTTGCAATTGAACATGGTGTATTTCACAGAGATCAAAAAACATCATTGATAACATTACTTCTTAAAAAAGGGAAAGATCCATTAGATTGTTCCAGCTACAGACCGATATCACTAATCCCATGTGATCTAAAAATCTATGCTAAAGTTTTTGCTTCTCGTATGGAGAAGGTAATTCATAGTTTGATCAAGGAGGAGGCGCAATGCATCTGACAATATGCGTCGACTCTTTCATATTCTTGACTTTGCAGACTCTCATCCGAGCCCTTATGCGGTTTTTTCACTTGATGCAGAAAAGGCCTTTGACAGGCTAGAGTGGAATTATATGTGGGCAGTTCTGCAATGTTTCAGCTTCGGTGAACATTTAATTTCTATGATTAAGACATTATACCACTCACCTGCAGCATCAGTCTTGACTGGTAATATTATTTCCCCCTTATTGTTTTGTTTATCTCTTGAACCCTTAGCAGAAGCCATCAGGTATTGATTAAGATTCATGATCATAATCATAGTATTTATTGTACGCTGATGATATTATTCTATATTTGAAAGTGAAAGTGAATTCCCATTCTCGGAATTCGTGCTCTGCATTTAACCCATCACACACACCCAGAGCAGTGGGCAGCCATTTATGCTGCGGCGCCCAGAGAGCAGTTGGCCTTGCTCAAGGGCACCTCATAATATTGAGGGTGGAGAGAGCGCTGTACATTCACTCCCCCACCTACAATTCCTGCCAGACCGAGACTCGAACTCACAACTTTTGGATTACAAGTCCGACTCTCTAACCATTAGGTCACGACTTCCCTGACTGCTTTGATGTTTCAGTCTCTAGTACAATTAAGGACTCTAGTACAAATTTGATCGTTTTAGTAGCTTATCAGGATACAAAATAAATTGGAGCAAATCTGCTTTAATGCCAATTAATAATGTTAAAGTTAATTCTTCTATTCCCTCATTTATCCCTATTAGATTAGATTAGATTAGATTCAACTTTATTGTCATTACACAAGTACAGGTACAGGGCAACGAAATGCAGTTTAGGTCTAACCAGAAGTGCAATAGTAGCAAGTGCAGTATATACAATGGTTGAATAAGTGCAGGACAAGGATATGTACTGAGTATATGTATAAATATATATAGAAAGATGGTTATTGTATGGTTATGTATAGTGAATAAATATACAGAAATTACAAGTGAATATGTATAGTGAATAAATGTACAGAATTTACAGGTGAATATGTATAGTGAATAAATATACAGAATTTACAGGTGAATATGTATAGTGAATAAATATACAGATGGCTATTACTATAGGCAGAATTTACAGGTGATATGTACTATCAATATAATATATATACAGATGACTGTTACTATAAACAAGGTGTAAAAGTGCAGTGGAAGTGATTAACTGTACAAAATATTAATGTAAGCATTGATAATGTAACAACAGTCGGCAGTGCAAATGAGCATAGTCCAATTTAGGTATGGTAGTGCAAGATACAAAAGTAAACAGTTGTTACTGTGATAAATATTTACATTCAGTAGTGCAAATAAGGCAGATGTGAGGTAGGAGAGAAGAGTTAATAATATATGAGGAAGTGGATCAACGGGGGTTAGAGTTCAGTAAAGAGACAGCTCTGGGGAAGAAACTGTTCTTTAGTCTGCTGGTCCTGGTCCGGAGGCACCTGAAACGCCTGCCGGAGGGCAGGAGAAAACAGTCTGTGGGCTGGGTGAGAGGAGTCCTTAAGGATGCTGCGAGCTCGATGCAGACAGCGTTTCCTCTGGATGTGTTCGATGGCAGGTAGTGGAGTCCCTGTGATGCGCTGGGCAGTTTTCACCACCCGTTGCAGTGCCTTGCGCTCCGCAACAGAGCAGCTCCCATACCATACTGTGACACAGTTGGTCAGGATGCTTTCTATTGTGCAGCGATAGAAGTTCACCAGGATAGCTGAGGAGAGCTGATTCTTCCTCAGTGTCCTCAGAAAGAAGAGGCGCTGGTGAGCCTTCTTGACCAGGCTGGAGGTGTTGGTTTTCCACAACATGTCCGCCGAGATGTGGATCCCCAGGAACTTGAAACTGGAGACACGCTCAACAGCCATTCCATTGATGTGGATGGTGTCGTGTGTGTCTCTTGACTCCTTCCTGAAGTCCACGATGAGCTCCTTCGTTTTGGTGGTGTTGAGGAGCAGGTTATTTTCAGTGCACCATGTGGCCAGGTGCTGGATCTCCTCCTATAGGCAGTCTCATCGTTGTTACTGATGAGGCCAATCACCGTGGTGTCGTCTGCAAACTTGACGATGGAATTAGATCCATACACAGGCTTGCAGTCAGAGGTGAAGAGGAGTAGAGAAACGGGCTTAGCACACAGCCCTGTGGTACACCAGTGTTAAGTGTGATGGATGTGGAGCAGGTGAATCCTGATCGAACATTCTGGGGTCTGTTGGTCAGGAAGTCCTATTAAGGAATCTTTCATCTATTTGGGCATTACTATATATAAAAACATCCATAAGATCGCCAGAGACAATTTTAATAGTATTCTAGTTAAGGTCAAAAATGACATTCAAAGATGGAAGAATCTTAAAGTCTCTCTTCAAGGAAGAATCTCCACAGTTAAGATGAAATTGTTACCTCGGTTTAACTTTCTTTTCTCTATGCTACCACTTTCTCCCCCTCCAGGTTACTTTAAGGAGATCAACTCCATAATTTCTCATTTTATCTGGAATGATAAATGCCCCAGAATCAAACTTACCACAATGCAACATGCTAATCGCGCAGGAGGACTGGCTGTACCAAATTTTGAATTGTATTATTGGTCGTTCCAACTTAAGGCTCTTCATAATTGGATTGATCCTCAATCGAACGTTTCATGGAGAGTGATTGAAGCTGACAAGGTTAAAATAAACAGAATCCAAGATATTTTATTTACTGGCACAGGAAAAAAGGTGATAATTATAAATTTGGTCCGGTTTGGTCCCGTTATTAAAATCTGGAAAACGGTTGAACGTCTGATGGAGGACCCTTCAAATTTTGTAGCAGTACACCTTTATGGTACAATTTTAATTTTGTATGCGGAAATCGTCCATTTGTCCAACCTTCTTGGTCTTATATATGATAACCAAGGCCTCTGTTCATTTCAGACATTAAGAACCATATTTTGTTTACCAGCATCCGCATATTTGTCTTTCTTCAACTACGTTCTGCTCTCAAAGCGTATGGAGTTCCTTGGGCATCTCCCATTTCCTCTCATCCTATGCGGGACTGGATTGCACCATCTTAAGGTCAGCCATCTGTTTCCTTAATATATAATAAAATTATTGATTGCATTACAAAACCTCTTTCTATTCAATCTATTTGGAATCGGGAATTATCTGACCTTAATTTATCTGTCGACTGGGAGACAGTGTGGTCTAGCCTCAGCTTAACATCTAAAAACTTGGCTCATCATCTTATTCACTTCAAAGTCATTCATAGAGCATACATAACTCCTTACAAAAGATTCAAAATGAAACTACAACCAAATTCTAACTGCCATATATGCACTGTAAAAAATTGCTGTAAAATTTACAGTAACTTACTGGCAATTTTGGTTGCCAGTAAGACTGTAAATTTACAAGAGTACTGTAAATCAATAATTACAATTGTACTGTAAAACCCTTGCATGCTGTAAAATTGTTATGATGGTGTGTAAACATTTGATAAACTTATTTCATTTGATTCTACTAAGAAGGAACATTTCTTAATATAAAACTGCAAACACTTAATTTGTAATAGTAAAGTTACTAAAAACATGACTTTAACTCAAATAGTTGCAGTTTATCATCAGCTATAGCACACATGCATGTGGTAAAGCACTTAACAAAGAGAGCATCACTGTATCAGCAACTCTACAGTTACTGTCTTTAAATAAAGCAGCAGAACATCAGTGTCTCATCATTGACTGAAGCACAGGCTCTACTCTCCACCGCAATGGTGACCCACCAAACTAAATTAAACTAACAGATCTCTCTTGTGCAAAATAATACAGTTCAGTTAAATATTTACTCTCCTTATAGATAACACCTGCTGTTAACAAGCAGAATCACTGAATGAAGGAGAAACAAGAACTACAACTGACTTCAGCCACAGCCTTAGATGAACTCAACTGAAATACAAGACATCATTAAATCTCTCAAGATCTGATTAAACAACTCCACAAACAGCATTACCAGCTTCACACATTACAATTTGACTTTATTTCTGTCATATGTCTATAAAAATTATTTGAGAATTAACAGAAGTTTAGTTGTTTTATTGAAAACGTTTAGTTTGACCTCACCATTGTGGCGATCAGGGTTTTCTTTAGTTGGGCTCTTGACCATCAAATTTTAATCTTAGTTTTTTTCTGGTTGCTGTAACTGTGTTTATAAAGCACATAAAGGGGTTAATGTTCTGTTTTGTTGAGATTTAAAGGGTTTCTGTTTGTCTGAGTTTTGGTGTTACCATTGTGCTGAGGGGTAGAGCCTGTGTTTAAGTCAAGGATGAGCAGAAAGTCGTCGATGTTGTGTTACCTGTTGATTATTTAAAGGCAGTAATTGTGTAGTTATTGATGCAGTGATATCTTTGCGAATTGAGATTAAAATAATTTTTCTGGTTTTGATTAATAAGTTGATTTTGAGAGTTTTTTTTTTTTGTGGAGTCAAATGAAATAAATTCAGAGTGCTAATATGCTGACATTATAAATATTAGTTTATAAACATAAATGACAGTTGGCCAATTTTAAGGGTTAGCTCACCCAAAAATGAAAATTATGTAATTAATTATTCACCCTGATGTTGTTCCAAACCCGTAAGACCTCCGTTCATCTTCGAAACACAAATTAAGATGTTTTTGATGATATCTGAGAGCTCTCTGACCCTCCCGCAGACAGCAAGGGTCCTTACACGATCAAGGTCCAGAAAAGTACCAAGATGATCATGTGACATCAGTCTGTCAACTGTAATTTTACGAAGCCACGAGAATACTTTTTGCGCAAAGAAAACAAAAATAATGATTTTATTCCACATTTTTGTCTCTACTGTTTCTTTTGTGGACGCGCGTTCATGATCCAGTGTGATGACGTTGATTCTCATGGCTTCGTAAAATTACAGTTGACAGACTGATGTCACATGGACTACTTTGTCGATCATCTTGGTACTTTTCTGGACCTTGATCGTGTAAGGACCTTTGTTGTCTGTGGGAGCATCTGAGAGCTCTCAGATATCATAAAAAATATCTTATTTTGTGTTCCGAAGATGAACGTAGGTCTTACAGGTTTGGAACGACATCAGGGTGAGTAATTAATGACATAATTTTAATTTTTGGGTGAACTGTCCCTTTAAGGCAGT
This sequence comes from Onychostoma macrolepis, assembly GCF_012432095.1. NCBI lineage: Eukaryota > Metazoa > Chordata > Actinopteri > Cypriniformes > Cyprinidae > Onychostoma > Onychostoma macrolepis. Next base: position 7,229,276 of record NC_081162.1, read on the forward strand.
TGGTATAAATGAAGAGATAAATGCATTTTTAATTTAGCGCATTACAGTAACATTCTGTAATGTAGGTAAAGAACTATAAAATTAACAGTAAACTACAGGAAAATGTGCTGCCAGCAGAGCCGATCCTTCCTATATGCAGAATACGCAAGCTGCGTAGGGCCCCCGAAACACCAGGGGGCCCCCTTGTTCTCAAAGAGGTTTTAGATGTTTAGAGGTGTGACCTCGGCATCCTGGCCAAATATGCCCATTGGCCTCTGACCATCATGGCTTCCTAACAATCCCCATATCTGCTGATTGGCTTCATCACTCTGTCTCCTCTCCACCTGTAGCTGGTGTGTGGTGGGTGTTCTGGCACACTATGGCTGCCGTCGCATCATCCAGGTGGATGCTACACACTGGTGGTGGATGAGGAGACCCCCCCCAAATGTAAAAACGCTTTGAGTTCCTAGAAACTATTATTATTATTAATTTTAGTTTCGCTTTTTAATTTGGCCAGCGGTTATGAAAACATGAATCATTTCTTTTAATGCGGTGCACTGTCACCCTCTCTACGTAAAAATCAGTCAAATCATGTAATGTGAATGTTGTACAGTCTCTTGCTCAAGACTAAAAAAACGTAGTTGAAAGTGTACCGAGCCACGGCAGAGATACTGTTTCTCGAGCGCTTTCCGTGAGCGCGATTCGAGACGGAGTGAAACACGGACAAATGCGTTTCGTACATTCTTTCATCCGAACCGTATATACAGTATATTTTATTATTTCGATAATAAGTACTCTTTTTAAAAGTATGCTAAAAAGTGTCTATCTACAGTGAGCTACATTTTACTGGCTTTGTAAGATTTTTGTCCAATAAAGGCTTAAAAATGATCTGAACAAATGAAAAGTTCCCAGCATGCCTCTCCCATGTGAACACTGACAATATAGGCTCGTTTGAGATGTGCCTAGCCTTGCCTAAAATTTAGGCGAGAGTAGGCAGCTGCATTGAGGGAGGAGTGAAATAAGTGCAGTCAAGATGGACAGTTCAGACCTCTTGAACAGATATATACAAGATCAAAGGCGGATATCATGTTATTCACTCTCATGCACTGTTTCTAATAAACATGATATAATTTCAGTTATTTTGCTTTTATATGAAAATAAATATGATGAATAAGACTCTCAAAGTACTTGCTATTTAATTACATTCTAAAGAAATGTATCATTTATTTTTACTGTAATATAAACATGTATTTTATATTTAGAAATATGACAACAATCACATATCTCACACAGAGATCACACTGTCATAGTGTTTGGGAACATTCACGCATAATTTAAACACATAATCACATGATATCTGATATAAAAAGTAAACATTTTAGAAGAGAATGCAATCTCAAACAAGCCTATTTACTATGAGCTTCCTTTCACAGCCTTTGTGATTTCTTTGTGAAGTAAAGGGTTAAAGAGTTACCAATGAAAAGTTCCAGCATGCCCCTCTCATGAATATGATTAAATACTCACTACCTTTGCATTATATAATACATGTATACATAGCCTACTCTTTTCATTTTATATGGAGAAACACACTAACTAAACGCACTTATATAAGACAATATACATTGAATGTTCAAAAGCAAAGCAATGACTCAAGTTTGTCACCACTACAGAGAAAGCTGTAGCTTGAATATGAACAGATCTGAGTAACCATAAACTTCATGATTCTTCCAGAATTCAAATAAATGATGATTGGTCTGATCATAATTGTTTGTGAAATGTGCTGCCAATTACCTTGTTACAGTTCAGCACACTGACCATCTGATTCCGGCTGTTAACAAATTGAACTTCTACAGTATTTATTTTGTTTTAGTTGATGATTAATAAAGATGAAATGCTTTTGTTTGCTGTAGTTTTTCAGATTTATTATTTAGGTTTATAGCTTTGTTTTCTTCAGTTGTAGATGCTTTTGCTAATGAAGTATTGCAATTGTATAAGACTGCAACAAAAGTATGTTGTTTAGGGTCTTGTCTGTTCAAATCTAACTTTTAAAGTCTGTAGTTTACTTTTGTACACGATAATTTTATTTGAATGTTCAGATGAAATCCTACATTTTTCTATCAGTAAAAAGGCACTTACTTCCACACAGTAACAGGTTATGTAAAAACAACTTTAACAGAGCTTAATTATATTGAACTTATGTGAGTAATTAAATCACATATATCACCCTTTGACTGAATTTTGCTCAAATTGGTTCAAAATATAAGTGGAAGTTTTAAGTCTTTACAGGCTTTGCGATTTGTCTTGAAAAGTTCTTTGTGATGAAAAGTTCCCAGCATGCCCCTTCATGAATCTGATTAAATACTGGCTAACTTTGCATTATATAATTCATATATACATATACTCTTTTCATTCCATATGGAAAAACTAACTTTAATCACTTATATATGTGCCTCTAGAAGCTTGCATTCTGCAAGTGAACGGCGCATTATTGTGCCATCCCAAAGAGGCACAAAATCACTTTCACGGACTTTTACATTAACTGTTCCCTCCTGGTGGAATGACCTGCCCAACTCAGTACGAGCAGCTGAGTCCTTAGCCATCTTCAAGAAACATCTAAAAACATCATATAATACAAAATTGCAAGGCAGATGCTCCAAAGTACTAACTGTGATGGGAATCATGCAGCAGGTTTTTATGGTTGTGAATGCTTTCTTCAGGCAAAGTAGGTGCAGTTTGTGAAGGATCAGAGCAAGGTGTCATATGCAGAGGCAGTTCAAAGAGTGTCTAGATGCTGTTAGGAAACCAGATCACCTATGGGGTATGGGGTTCCATAAGTAAAGATGACAGAACAAGACGACAGTAAAGACGACATTAAGGACGACAGAACAAGACAACAGTAAAGATGACAGAACAAGACGACAGTAAAGACGACAGTAAAGGTGACATTAAGGACGACAGAACAAGACGACAGTAAAGATGACAGTAAGGACGACAGAACAAGATGACAGTAAAGATGACAGAACAAGACGACAGTAAAGACGACAGAATAAGACGACAGTAAAGATGACAGAACAAGACGACAGAAAAAGACGACAGTAAGGACAACAGAACAAGACGACAGTAAGGACGACATTAGGACAACAGAATAAGATGACAATAAGGATGTCAGAACAGGACGACAGCAAAAAGAACAGAGAAAAAGACAGCAGGATGCCAGATTAAGACGACGTCAACAGACAACATAGACGTCAATATTTAGTGATTTACCTGAACAAGTAGGCAATGACTGTAGACAAAGACAAATGTACAGTACAAAGTCGACTCATTTTTGGCACAAATGGAACCTCATACAGCAGTGACAATGAGACAGCCAGTAGGGAATAGGTTGAGCACCTGGTAGTGTGGAGTGCCAACAACAATCTGGCAATCAACACCCAGAAGACCAAGGAGCTGATTATGGGCCACCTGCAGTCTAGGATAGATCACACACGTGCACACACACTCCCATGTACATTGATGGAGCCAAAGAGGAATGTGTGACTAGATTCACGTTCCTTGGTGTCCACATCTCTGAGGTTCTTTCCTGGACCCTCAACACCTCCACTCTCATAAAAAAGGCACAACAGCAGGGGCATAGCCATCATTTCAGAAGTGAGGGGACAAAAATGTTATATATATATATATATATATACATATTTATAACGTTACAATATAACATTTCTGTAATAAATTTTACCTACCAGTCAAAAGTTTTTGAACAGTAAGATTTTTAATGTTTTTTAAAGAAGTCTCTTCTGTTCACCGAGCCTGCATTTATTTGATCCAAAATACAGCAAAAGCAGTAATAATGTGAAATATTTTTACTAAAAACAACTAACATATTTTAAAATGTAATTGATTGCTGTGATCAAAGCTGAATTTTCAGCATCATTACTCCAGTCTTCAGTGTCACATGATCCTTCAGAAATCATTCTCATTTGCTGCTCAAGAAACCTTTTTTAATTATTATTATTGTCAATATTTAAAAGATTTGAGTACATTTTTTTCAGGATTCTTTGATGAATAGAAGGATCCAAAGATCAGCATTTATCTGAAATAAAAAGATTTTGTAACATTATACAGTATACCATTTAAAAGCTTAGAGTCAGTATGTATACACACACACACAAACACACACACATATATATATATATTGTGGCGAGTATCCCAGTTCCAGATCAGCGTCGCCCTGGAAACGCCGCTCCCGCACTGATCACACAACAACACCTGTGCGTGATGAGTGGCGCACCTGAAGCTCGTTCCCTCAGCCATAAAAGCCAGGAGAAGAGGCACACGAGGGGAGGTGTAACGGAGTGTCAGCCGGAACTAATGCTTGTTTCTCCCTCTTCCTCACAGAGTCTGACCGCACCCCAGGAGAGCACTCCTCACGACACTTCACCCCACGAACACCATTCATCTAAGCACGTGTGATCAGTGTGGGTTAATAAATCGCCCTCTGGGGAACTTTCCAGCATTTCCGAGTCTGTGTTCTCATCCATCCGCGACAATATATATATATATATATATATATATATATATATATATATATATATTAGTATATAAAACAATTTATATATAATTTTTTTTTTTTTTTTTTTAAGAGCAGCAAATCAGAATATCAGAATGGTTTCTAAAGGACTGTGTGACTGAAGTAATGATGCTAAAAATTTTGCTTTGAAATCAGGATAAATTACATTTTAAAATAGAAAACAGTTATTTTAAATAGTAAAAATATTTCAAAATTTTACTGTTTTGCTGTACTTTGGATCAAATAAGTGTAGGCTTGGTGAGCAGAAGAGAATTCTTTAAAAAAACATTAACAATCTTACTGTTCAAAAACGTTTGACTGGTAGAGTATAGGCAACTTTAATTTCTCTCTTATTTCTAGCTTTTAATTGGCTTAGAAATCATACACTGCTGGACAATAACCAACAATAATGATTTGTTTACATACTACAAACACTTTTTATCACATAAGGCAGTATGGCAATTAGCACTGCATTGTTCATACTTTTCAAACCATATATTGTCGCTGTCCCATGTTTAATGTCTTCATGTTTCCGAACGTTTCTGTTTTTTCTGTGAAAACAGCTGTTTTCATACAGTGACACTTTTGTCCAAATTAGGAATTTCCTGGTACAACTTTCTACGGGAGAGCGCCCTCCGGCTTTGAGTATGAATGAAACACACATTCTGGGTCCGAATAAAACATCAGGTCATCAACTATCCTGTCTCTTTGACTTTAAATCTGTATTTATTCACACCAGCTCTTGAAAACCTCTATGCGAACACACTTTCCCGAAAAAGTGCGGTAATCTAAATCCCGTGTAATCTACGCCCCTGCACAACAGCACTTTTATTTCCTTAGGAAACCACATCCTGCTGAACTTTTATTATAGCACTATTAAAAGCATCTTAACCAACTGCATCACAGTGTGGTACAGCAACTGTGCTTTCTCAGACCAGCAAACCCTCCAGCAGATGGTGAAAACTTCTCAGTACCTCACTGGTGTTCAGCTACCCTCCATCAAAGACCTGCTGCATAAGAAGGGTGAGAAGCATTATCAAAGGTACCTCTCACCCCAACCATGGACTGTTTTCTCCTCTCCCATCCAGAAGACATTATAAGAGTCTTTGGTGTTGCACTGGCAGACTCAGGAACAGTGTATTTCACTCAGCTGTCAGTCTACTGAGCTCCAAACTCTTTTATTTTTGCACATTCCCTTGCGCATTTCTACCTCATGATGCCACTTGCACCGTTATTGTCATTGGCCATATGAGGGGCGCCACTACGGTTTCTGGGCCCCCTGGATAGCATATCCACTCAGGCCCCTGCTTTCGGTAGAAATCACGATCGAAGAATCGTCCTAACCTTGAAGAATCGTCTTAATCATGAAGAATCGTCCTAACCTTCCCCCCCTTACGGCGCCACTGGGCCATATACACACACAGTATTTTTATACAATTTACACAATCACGCTTTCTGATAAAAGCCCTCCCATGCTTTTCATTAAGAGCCTGTTTCAATGATTTAAAAATTGTTACATTGTAACTTTCTCATTCACAGTGTTGAACAGAAAATCGCATTGTTGAATTACAACTATGTGTCGGACACTTTTTCTCTCTGTCTCTCTGTGGTCCTAGTTTCTGGAAAAGTGAGTGTGGTATTTTATACATGCCAAAAATTAAAAGCATACAGCAACATGCACTACATCAGTTCACATTCACAAATTTACACTAATTATGACATTCATTAAGCAGTTAGTTGAAATGCCTGCATGTATTTTCAGAGCCAGTTTTGGCTCTTTTTGAACTTCATCATCCACTTCCTGTTGTGTCAGAAGCTGTGAAAGAGAGCAAAACTTGTTCCATAAAACACCTAAGCAAATATAAATACATCTCTGGAATGCATTTATTTTCCTTATGAATGAAGTATTTAAGCTGTTGATTCAAAAGATCATCAGTAAGATTTCAGTTCACTCCATTCAGACGCTATCATTTTTCATTCTGGATAAAGAAAGCAGGTTTACTTTCTGGTATGCTAAAGACTGCCTATTTGAGATTTTTTTCAGGCTTTGTAAGATTTTTGTACAATAAAGGGTTAAAAATGTTCCGACCAAATGACAAGTTCTCAGCATGCCTCTCCATGAATATGATTCAACTTTGTGTTATATCACACACACACACATATATATATATATATATATATATATATATATATATACTTACATCACTTACATATGACAATATGCATTGAATGATAAAAAGAAAGTCAGAGGTATACCTCATGCTTCAATAAGAATTGATCTGTTCTCTTTCACTTATTTTAGACCTGATAAATTATGATTTGATTTATGATTTTTTTTTTTTTTTTTTTGTGAATTGTGTGATCTTTTTGAGGGGTGTAGCACAATGATCTTGACCTCTGATCCTGACTATGGATTGTTAGTTAAATAACATAGACGTTCTTCAAGAATAGTGACGCATTTATTTTTAGATTTCAAACAAGTGTATGGGAAATGTGATGCAACAAGATGTAATTCAGTTTAGTTTTTCATGAGAAGTAACATTTACTATGAGCTTCCTTTCACATGCTTCGTGATTTCTTTGTCAAGTAAATTGTTAAAGAGCGACCAATGAAAAGTTCCCAGCATGCCTCTCTCATGATTATGATTATTTTATTGTTTATTGCATTTCACTGAATGTCATTTAAAGTATTTTGAACTCTTTAGTAATTTATTTTCCTCATTACTTTGAGTATGTATTTGATTTCTATTTACCCATAGATAGGGTTTATAGCAGGTGTTAACAGCGATCAACAACTATTACTAATGAATAGTTGTCGGGTGGGGTTGCAAAGCTCATTTGATTAGAGAGAATAAGCACCCCGCTCTCCTGTTGTCAATCACTGTGTCACCCCCCACCACCACACACAACACACAAACACACTACACCACACTGCTCATTTACGACTCTACACGACCCCCCTGCACACCTACAGCCCACCACAGACCGGCAACTATACCGAATTCACAGGCTTTTACACACCACAGGGGGTCTGCACGAGAAGCTAGGTGCAAACTTGTGCTGGTCAGCAGGTAGAGTACCACGGAGTTACAACAGAGAAACGAACTTTGAACTTACCAAGAGTCATTTAGAACGCTTCTTTCCAGGTTCCTTTTAAAGGGTATTAAGTCATTTCGGTAGGCATATTTTTTTATTTTTTTTAATAACGTAATGTCTCCAATTTAATGGACTCACCGTCACTGCTGACATATTAGACCATAAATACCAACATTAATACCAAGAACACTTACAGGGGTGTCAATTGTCATTACAATTTTCCATTCATTTAAATTACATAGTTTTAACATAAACAAATCAATAAACTTAATGTGATTCATATGCATCAGTCATACGTGAATGAAACAGGTAAGATTTATGTAATAATTCACAGCAAAGTCCCCACACTGCTCAGTGTTCATGTGTTTCCACACTACAGAGTGTTCAAGTAGAATTGAAGCAGTGCTGGAGTTAAGAAGATAATTATGTGATGATTGATCATTAATGATGAACAGCTGCTGTTATCAAGAAGAATCACCGAAGGAAAGAGAAACACAAGAACTACAACTGACTTCAGCCACAGCCAAAGATGAAATCAACTGAAATAAAAGAAGACATTAAATCTCTCAAGATCTGATTAAATAGCTTCACAAACAGCATCAGATTGACCAGATTGACTTTATTTCTGTCAGACTTCTAGAGAAACTCTTATTGAGAATTAACAGAGGTTTAGATGCTTTATTGTTTTGTTTGAAATCACCATTAAAGAGATCAGTGTTTCCTTTTGTTGGGCTCTTGACCCTTTGACACTTTGGTGTTGCTATAACTGTGTGTTTCTATAAGACCCACTTAGCTTAGCCAGCAAAGCCAAGGAAAAAAGAGTTGTGATCCACCGATCTCATTTCAAGTCAAATATCCGATTATATAGATGTCATACTGCTTTAGATTTTTTTTTTTTTTTTTAGTTTTAGATCTTGCAGTATTGTAAATGTCAGTTCATTTGAATAATTTACAAATCACTTTGTGCACAAAATGTTTTCATCTGTAGCACGTCAAAGACCACAGACATCAAGAATCAGTGTATGAATCTCAACAATGGTGACAGTCAACAAAATATTCAGATAAAACTCTAAACATCACAAAACAAGCTACTAAATAACATAGTAAGAATAAAAGAAAATAACCAGACAATTCAGCTGCATTGTTTATTCATGCTGCAATGCATGCTGGGATACATGGGAGAGTCATGTACTATGGTGTTGCCCAGCATGCATTGCAACATGAAGCATTTTCTTGACTGTCACCATTGTTGAGATTCATATGCTGATTCTTGATGTCGGTGGTCTTTGTATTGCTCCAGATGAAAACTTTTTGTGCACAAAGTGATTAGCAAATTATTCAAATTATCTTTTACTATACTACTAGATCTGAAGCTATAAAACAAATCTACACATATTCGTAAGACATTGGACTTGAAACTAGATCGGTAGATCATCTGCCCCCAACTCTTTTTTTTATTTTTTTCTTAGTTTCACTGGCTAAGCGTGTTTTATATAAACACACAATTAAAGCAACCAGTATAATAGCAACACCAAAGTATGAAGGATCAAGAGCCCAGAGCCCAACAAAAGGAAACACTGATCTCTTTAATGGTGATTTCAAACAAAACAATAAAGCATCTAAACCTCTGTTAATTCTCAATAAGAGCTTCTCTAGAAGTCTGACAGAAATAAAGTCAATCTGGTCAATCTGATGCTGTTTGTGAAGCTGTTTAATCAGATCTTGAGAGATTTAATGTCTTCTTTTATTTCAGTTGATTTCATCTTTGGCTGTGGCTGAAGTCAGTTGTAGTTCTTGTGTTTCTCTTTCCTTCGGTGATTCTTCTTGATAACAGCAGCTGTTCATCATTAATGATCAATCATCACATAATTATCTTCTTAACTCCAGCACTGCTTCAATTCTACTTGAACACTCTGTAGTGTGGAAACCCATGAACACTGAGCAGTGTGGGGACTTTGCTGTGAATTATTACATAAATCTTACCTGTTTCATTCACGTATGACTGATGCATATGAATCACATTAAGTTTATTGATTTGTTTATGTTAAAACAATGTAATTTAAATGAATGGAAAATTGTAATGCAATTGAATTACATAAAATGTCAATTTAGACCGAATCATTTTTTTGAGTGTACTTGTCACTTGTTTTTGCAGAGGCACCTGCACCGTTGTAATTCTCTTTCTTTAATTGTAATTCCCTTTTAAGGAAAGACTATTGAAAGTAGTCATTATTTCCACTGTGAATACATGAAGCCCTAAATTAAACACCAAGGACATTGCGGATGAATTTGCTGAAAGAAAGGCCCAGTAGATTACATTTATTGTTTGTATTTTGTGATAAAATTGACAGAATTTAAAGGATACTATTTGTGTTATATTGAAAGTAATAAAACCCTTATTGTAATTATCGGGTTTCTGTCATGCTACAAAAAATAAATAGACTTGCAAACATTGAATATTATTTCCAAGCATTTATACCGTCAGTTAAACAGCTTGTAGATAGTCATGTAATGTGATTTACCTCAGAAAAGACAATAATAAGGAGCGTTGGAGCCCACATTAACCTATAATGGATTAATACGTTTTACTCTCTCATTAAAATGCTGCTAACAGCTGTATAACAGCCTGGGTGTTTTATATATTTACTTAAAATCGAACAAAAATGCTCCAGCACACTGAAATCCCATACTAATGTTAAGGTATGGTATTAAAGTTTACAAGCAGGGTGTATATTTCAGGAACATCAATGTATTGTGTGATTGCTGTTTTATGGATCAAAAGGGTAGGCCTACTACGAATGATTTGGCTCTGTAGATTACAGTTGGTTAAAAATGTTTGTTATACTCATCAAATTTAAGTGTTTATTTTGTATTACTAAGAGTTAGCTCAAGCAATTCTTATGCAGCATAGAGAAACAGTATGTTATTGTAATAATGTTAGTTTATGGGCACTAAGTATGAAATGTATTAATATGCTTAAGAATGTACTTTTTAAAGAAGTATGAAGAAAGAGCCAAAACAAGAGTTTAGTTATAAAGAAAACACTGTTTATTGATTTTGCTGGATCACATGTAAAGACATTAAGAATGGTTATTTCTAAATAGAGTTTACAAGACATTGTGATTAAATTACTGTAATAAAGTCATTTCTAGAGCAGCTCCATTTTGAACAACAATGCAACTTTGCATGCAAAGCATGCCAGTGCAGTCCCACCAAGTTATCAATAATCAAAAAAATCCCACTATCAGTTGACCTCTACTGAAGACCAGAGTAATGGCTGCTGAAAATTCAGCTTTGCTTCGTAAGAATAAATTACATTTTAAAATACAAAACAGTAGTACGGATGTGTAGGTTAGAATAAAGGGAATTACAGTTGGCCAATTTTGGATGAAAAGGTTTGCAAGGTTGCAACTTGCACCATAAGGTTTACTTAGCATTTAACTTTCCTTAGTCAATGAAAGATTAAGTTGGTTTGGTCAGTTATTTGCTATTCATATGTTAAAAGACAAGGATAGCCCGCATTGTATTGTTAAAATGTCGATATGTGAATGTTATTTTATCCTAATACTTGGTAAATGATGATAAGGTAAAGCTGGTGTTTATAATCAACATGCTTTAAGAAGAAGACACACACCTCATTCCCATTTGCAAAGCATTTACTGTAAGGAAAATCCCAACATAGTGTACAAGCAAGGTCCATAGAAATATTTATTGTATGAGAATCAAAGCCTTATGCAAAAGTCTTACCCAATGATTTCATCCACACAAAGACTGAATTCAGATTAGCACACAAGTATTTTCCCATTACGATTTTTGCCATATCTTTACAAGAGGAAAAACGGCAAATACCACATAATATTAGATGCATTAACAATTAAGAAATAGATTTGGTTTCAGTGCATTTAAAGTGGAGGAGATTCTGATTGAGAATCGAAGAGGCCAAATGCACAAGATCAGTTGTCGTTCTCTGCAAACACAAACATCAGCAGTAATGAGTTATTATCAGTCTAACCTGATGAGTGAGTTCATGAGTAAAACCAAACCAAGACTAATCAACACATTAGAAAACTATGCAGTATTATTACTCAATACAGTAACACTTACACTTATACACGCAGGAGTATGAGATGTACAGGTACTTGAATGTGCCGACACATGGATCCGAGAAGACATTGTTGGAGGCTAATATGGTGCAGTTGTTTTTTCCTTCACATCTATACAATAATAAAATATAAAATAATGAAACAAAAACTTCATTAAAAATTATTTTCTTCTTCTTATTAGTCATTTTATTACCCTGCTGGGAGAAAACATTACACTAGTCTTAGCTGGTCTCGCAGCATGGTTTGGCTTACTTTTTTTTTTTTTTCCCAGTAGGGCTAAGACTAAATTACATGTGGAAAAACTGTACATTGAGCATGTGAACTGACCCACTAGCAACTACTGTGTGTGAATTTAAGGCATAGCAGTCAGTTTTGGCAAGCTGAGAAGCAGGTCGTCCAGTAGAGCACGTGCTGCTGTCAGTTCGGCCGTAGTTAGCACTGTGAATGCGTATGAAAGTCCCAACATCTGAAAACATCAATTCATTTTACAATCTCTTGGATGAGAAAAAAGTATTATATTATATTATATTGTAAATTATATACTATAATTTTTACTGTTTAGTCACAAAAAGAGCAGAATACACACCACAGGTCAGGGCACTTGTCTCATGTTCACAGAGCAAACTCGAACCTAAACAGAGAGATGTTGTAAAGCAATTAAAAAAAAAATATATATATATATATATATACATCTACATTATATATATATATATATATATATACACATCTACATTATATATATATATATATATATATATATATATAATAAATGTAAAACAGGCTTAGTGAGTCTATGCTGTGCAAGTGACTTTTAAAAGCATATTCAAATAGAGACTGGTTTATTTATGTGCTTTGCCTTATGAAAAAAGTGTGCTTAGCAAAGAATGTGCACTTTTAATGTACATCAAGTCTTAAGCGTGTATTTAAAAAAAACAGTATTTGCATATAATATAATATTCATGAAATAAAAGACCACTTAATACTCTTGTGACTGTTTTTTGTTTTTGTTTAACAATATGGACTACTGCCTACTGCCATATAAAACTCCATGTGATCGCCTATGAGCTACTGATAATGAAAGCTGCTCAAACACAGTTTTATCCAGGCCTGGTTCCAGAATTAAATACCGAGGGTGCTTCAGAAATTGTGTGCTCTAGCCTCAATGCACATACATTTTTACTAGTGCTGTCAATCAATTAAATAATTGAATCGCGTTAATCACAGTCATGGACTGTGATTAATCATGATTAATCACAAATTTAAAATACTAGGATTTACCTGTAAATGTGTTGAAATAAAGAAATGCATGACTAACTAGTTTAAGGAAACAGAACCTTTCACACTTCCGCCAGGTATGAGACATAATCTTTATTATCCTTTTATCATTATTCTTTTGTTTTTATTCAGCCATTATAAGCCTTTATACTGGCAATAAAACGTTTACCAAGCCACATCGCTTCAATCCCAGTATACATTTACCCAACTATTATCAAAAGCATTTCTAAATAAATACAACAAAACATTTCTTGCGACCTCACGTTAAGTATTATGACAAAATGCATTACGAAGAAGAATTGGACCTGTTCTGCAGCTGCATTAGAGCTATCATTAGCATCATGCTTCATAATTTATGAGATTAATAGTGCACTTTTACTCAGAACTCACTTCAAACCACCATCGAGTGTTTGTAATACATTACATGTGTAGTAAATTATAAAAGTAATCCAAAAAACCGCAACCCACGGCTCTTTAATTTTTCCCGTGACTGTATTTTCAAAATAGCCCACTTGTGCCATTACCCTGGCAACACTGGTTCGCTGTACCCTCATCACACAATGATAGATAACCTTCCGTGCTGCGATGATGGGAAGAAGTTGGGGTCAAACCTTATCAAACGATTAATGTGCGTAAAAAAATATTAATGCGTTAAATTGTTTTGATTAATCGCATGCGTTAACGCGTTAACATTGACACCCCTAATTTTTACATATACTTTTGTCCCGTCTATTGCTCTTTCGAGTGTGAATCCCACATAAATATGCAGATGCCATTCCCGAAAGTTTGCATGTTGCAAGTTTGTATGTGGCCGAAAAACAAACATTTTATACAAATTCTGAATGGATTATACAGGTGCATCTCAATAAATTAGAATGCCGTGGAAAAGTTCATTTATTTCAGTAATTCAACTCAAATTGTGAAACTCGTATATTAAATAAATTCAATGCACACAGACTGAAGTAGTTTAAGTCTTTGGTTCTTTTAATTGTGATGATTTTGGCTCACATTTAACAAAAACCCACCAATTCACTATCTCAACAAATTAGAATACTTCATAAGAGCAATAAAAAAAAAAATTTTTTTGTGAATTGAAGGCCTTCTGGAAAGTATGTTCATGTACTGTATATGTACTCAATACTTAGTAGGGGCTCCATTTGCTTTAATTACTGCCTCAATTCGGCGTGGCATGGAGGTGATCAGTTTGTGGCACTGCTGAGGTGGTATGGAAGCCCAGGCTTCTTTGACAGTGGCCTTCAGCTCATCTGCATTTTTTGGTCTCTTGTTTCTCATTTTCCTCTTGACAATACCCCATAGATTCTCTATGGGGTTCAGGTCTGGTGAGTTTGCTGGCCAGTCAAGCACACCAACACCATGGTCATTTAACCAACTTTTGGTGCTTTTGGCAGTGTGGGCAGGTGCCAAATCCTGCTGGAAAATGAAATCAGCCTCTTTAAAAAGCTGGTCAGCAGAAGGAAGCATGAAATGCTCCAAAATTTATTGGTAAACGGGTGCAGTGACTTTGGTTTTCAAAAAACACAATGGACCAACACCAGCAGATGACATTGCACCCCAAATCATCACAGACTGTGGAAACTTAACACTGGACTTCAAGCAACTTGGGCTATGAGCTTCTCCACCCTTCCTCCAGACTCTAGGACGTTGGTTTCCAAATGAAATACAAAACTTGCTCTCATCTGAAAAGAGGACGTTGGACCGCTGGGCAACAGTCCAGTTCTTCTTCTCCTTAGCCCAGGTACGCTCTGACGTTATCTGTGGTTCAGGAATTGCTTAACAAGAGGAATTCGACAACTGTAGCCAAATTCCTTGACACGTCTGTGTGTGGTGGCTCTTGATGCCTTGACCCCAGCCTCAGTCCATTCCTTGTGAAGTTCACCCAAATTCTTGAATCGATTTTGCTTGACAATCCTCATAAAGCTGCGGTTCTCTCGGTTGGTTGTGCATCTTTTTCTTCCACACTTTTTCCTTCCACTCAACTTTCTGTTAACATGCTTGGATACAGCACTCTGTGAACAGCCAGCTTCTTGAATGAATGTTTGTGGCTTACCCTCCTTGTGAAGGGTGTCAATGATTGTCTTCTGGACAACTGTCAGATCAGCAGTCTTCCCCATGATTGTGTAGCCTAGTGAACCAAACTGAGAGACCATTTTGAAGACTCAGGAAACCTTTGCAGGTGTTTTGAGTTGATTAGCTGATTGGCATGTCACCAAATTCTAATTTGTTGAGATAGTGAATTGGTGGGTTTTTGTTAAATGTGAGCCAAAATCATCACAATTAAAAGAACCAAAGACTTAAACTACTTCAGTCTGTGTGCACTGAATTGATTTAATACACGAGTTTCACAATTTGAGTTGAGTTACTGAAATAAATGAACTTTTCCATGACATTCTAATTTATTGAGATGCACCTGTATATAGCCTAGAAAGCACACAAAGAGCAATCCCATTATAATCACAAAAAAACTGTTTCTCATCTTAGCTCATCGCAATCATATTAGATTTTGTTATAATGAGACGATTCGCGAGCTTGCAAAACTCAGCACTGGAGAAAAACTCTGGTGTTTTGAGCGGGGAGTGGATTTTAACTGGGCGATTGCGTTCAAGAAATCAACAGATATGTCTGTGATTGGCTACATTGCTTAATGCTGCAAAAAACACGATGTAAATAGAAACCTTTTGACACTCTCCAGAGTGCAAACACAAATATGCACTGGATAGTTAGCCTGTTTCATTAATATGATTTTGAGCATTAATAAAGTTGATTTATTTCACTAATTCCATTAAAAAAGTGAAACTTGTATATTATATTCATTCATTACACACAGACTGATATATTTCAAATGTTTATTTCTTTTAATTTTGATGATTAGAGCTTACAGCTCATGAAAGTCAAAAATCAGTATCTCAAAATATTAGAATATTTACATTTGAGTTTGAATAAATGACCATCCCTACAGTATAAATTCTGGGTATCTCTTGTTCTTTGAAACCACAATAATGGGGAAGACTGCTGACTTGGCAATGATCCAGAAGACGAACATTGACGCCCTCCACAAAGAGGGTAAGTCACCGAAGGTCATTACTGAAAGGTGTGGCTGTTTACACAGTGCTGTATCAAAGCATATTAAATGCAAAGTTGACTGGAAGGAAGAATTTGGGTAGGAAAAGGTGCACAAGCAACAGGGATGACTGCAAGCTTGAGAATACAGTCAAGCAAAGCCGATTCAAACACTTGTGAGAGCTTCACAAGGAGAGAACTGAAGCTGGAGTCAGTGCATCAAGAGTCACCACGCTCAGACGTCTTCAGGAAAAGGGCTACCAAGCCACTTCTGAACCAGAGACAACGTCAGAAGCATCTTAACTGGGCAGTGGAGAAAAAGAACTGGACTGTTGCTCAGTGGTCCAAAGTCCTCTTTTCAGATGAAAGTAAATTTTGCATTTCATTTGGAAATCAAGGTCCCAGAGTCTGAAGGAAGAGTGGAGAGGCACAGAATCCATGTTGCTTGAAGTCCAGTGTGAAGTTTCCACAGTCAGTGATGATTTGGGCTGCCATGTCATCTGCTGGTGTTGGTCCACTGTGTTTTCTGATGTCCACAGTCAACGCAGCCATCTACCAGGAAATTTTAGAGCACTTCATGCTTCCTTCTGTTGAAAAGCTTTATGGAGATGCTGATTTGATTTTCCAGCAGGACTTGGCACTTGCCCACACTGCCAAAGGTACCAAAAGCTGGTTCAATGACCATAGTGTTACTGTGCTTGATTGGCCAGCAAACTCGCCTGACCTGGACCCCATAGAGAATCTATGGGGTATTGTCAAGAGGAAGATGAGAGACACCAGACCCAACAATGCAGATGAGCTGAAGGCCACTATCAGAGCAACCTGGGCTCTCATAACACCTGAGCAGTGCCACAAACTGATCACCGCCATGTCGCATTGCTGCAGTAATTCAGGCAAAAGGAGCCCCAACTAAGTATTGAGTGCTGTACATGCTCATACTTTTCAGTTGGCCAAGATTTCTAAAAATCCTTTCTTTGTATTGGTCTTAAGCAATATTATAATATTTTGAGATACTGATTTTTGACTTTCATGAGCTGTGAGCTCTAATCATCAAAATTAAAAGAAATAAACATTTGAAATATATCAGTCTGTGTGTAATGAATATAATATACAAGTTTCACTTTTTGAATGGAATTAGTGAAATAAATCAACTTTTTGATGATATTCTAATTATATGACCAGCACCTGTAAGTGTGAACGATCACTCGCTACCTCAGACTGACCAAACCGGTTTTGCCTTGCAGCTGAAGGCAAAAGAGATGTGATATCTGCACTTCTTCACATGCCTTCACACAAAATGGCGTTCACACAAAATTACATTATACAGGACTGTATAATGAGTGCTGTGTGTGATACAACAACAATGTATACAACAGTACCTATTAAGTTATATACTGTAACTGTTTGCTATTATATTGTATATATTATGCATATAAGTTGTTTACTTTTTTCTAAGATTATTTTCGTTATGAAGAAAATAAGTTCCATTTATTATTTGTGAATTTATTATTTGTTATTTGGTTTGGGACATTTATTTTGAAATATCGGTCGATGGTTGTATGTAGTGGCTGACTGCCTGCAAGGTTCTCAGTTCCTGTAAGCAAGCAAGTGGCAAACCCGAATGTTGTGCATGTGGATGTCTCAAAAGCCATCAAATAAACCAGTAGTATGGAGCGCTATGTCTTTATAAATAAACTGCAAATTTGAGTTTTAAACAACTACATTCTCGCCTGAAAAACTCTTAAAACTACATTTCATGACACCATAACAGTAATATTATGAAAATTACGCGGGTTTTTGAGCAATGATGTTTCACAAGTCCACAAGAACAGACAAGAACGCATATTGAGAAACGGCTATTTTCTGTGTGAAAATATTAAATTATAAAATACACTGTTATATTTTTTGTGTGTTTGCACACTCTGAAGTAATAAGCCGAACACAGCAGAAGCTTTATCCCCTTGTATGATGCACAAGTGACGATTCTAGTCAACCAATCAACGTTCTGCAGTGAGTTTAGCTCCACCCTTTTGGTACCCTTTGCTGTGCTAGGTACCCCAACGAAAGGGTACTAAAAAAGTGGTACGGTACGGTTCGCTATTTTGGTACCATTCACAACTTCTGACAATGGAAATGGACATAATTGTGCACCGTACCGTACTGTACCGATCCGTACCGCTCAGTGGAAACGAACCATAAGTAGTGTGGTCTACTGCTAAGCCAAGAGCTAAGCTGCTAAGCCAAGTTGCTTTACTGGAGAAACAAGGAAGTTCTGCAAGAAGCAAGTTTGGGGAATTTGGAAACCGCAACAGCAACAACGACCACAAGCCATCTTCTGCAACAGCTTCAGAAACTTCTCTTCAGTGATCTGCTGTTTGCAAGTTCCAAATGTTAGGATCTTCTCCTGCAACGATCAGTGATCCTTTCCCCTGCGCGTCCCAGAAGTGCATCGTTTACCAGTGCTTCATGTTCAAGACTGTGAAACGGATCCCTTTCTTCCCACCCCACTGCAACGTGGCCCAGGTCAATAAGTGGAAGACGTTGCCGCTCAGATGCGGAATGTAAATATATCACTCTTTCCAAACCCCTTTCCAGAGACCATTGGCATTAGTGTATTGTCAGTTTATGATTATCTCATTTGCATTAGATTCGATATAACTGATGTCAGTTAATATCAAACAATCTCTCGATTTATTTTTGAACCTAGAATAAGGTTTACCCCTATTACCTCCAGGAAACTTCAGTTTATCTTTCCATAAGATAACGTCCATAGTAACATCCAACTCAGTCACTTGCATTAATCACTCTTTGCACTTTATCCATTTATTGTATCCATTTATTAGTTGTTAGTTACTCTTGTCTATCCCTTTGTTAATAAAGACCCCTTTTATTACACTTATGTCTTCCTTGTGTTGATAATACTGTAAGATGGCTCTACAAGTTAATGATATCTCACAAATCCTTCAGACTTCCTATATAACTTCCTATAATTTATGTATCTCCCATGATTGTTCTTTACTGTCACAGTGAAATTCCTGGCTGGTGCCCCGTAAAATAGTATGACCAAAACTTAATATTAATATTAAAATTAATATTTAAGCCCAAAGCCATTACACTGGTGGTGCTACTTAAATGTAAAATCGCTACATTTCGTGGTGTCCCGTATGAGGCTATCTAACATCTGGGGCCTCATTTATAAAGTGTGCGTACGCACTGATTTGATCTTAGAGTATGTGTACGCTTAAATCCACGCCAACGCTCATATTTGTAAAAACTGCATTTGACGTGGAAAAGTGCTTAGCGTCACGCCAGGGTCTGAGCAGACGTACGCACTTTTTCTTGTCGGAGTACTGCATGTTTTTGGAAATGTAAGCTGTTCTTGTGGCTCGCTGTTCTAAATTAAAGAATTTGGACGATGACTGGTGATCTTTTATATGTTAATGACATTAATTAGGAGTCGTTTACAAGGCAGAGGCACATGCTATCTGGAAAGAACTAAACTAATTGAGTAGCAAACAGGATAATAAATACTCACGAACTCCAGGTGGGAGGCAAAAATAAGAGATTGCGAGGTACTTGTATGTGCCAATGCAGGGATCAGTAAAGACTGTATGTGTTGCAAACACCTCACAACTTTCCAGGCCATTGCAGCTTTACATGTAAAAAAAAAAAAAAAAAAGGAATGCTTACATTAGTTTACATTAGTTTTTTGCATCTTTATCCCAGCTAACAAAAATATGTTCTAAGAACGTTTTGCTAATGTTACCATTAAAAAAACATTATTTCTGAATGTTCTCTGAAAGCTTTTTTAATGTTTTTAAAACATTTTTTATTGGATATGTGAATGTTAAACAAAACATTAAGAGAACTAATTCTAATGGGAACGTTACTTTCCTTCCGAGGGAACTTCGAACTGCTTCCTCTAGAGGTTGCTTTGGGGAATGCCTTCAGCGTGATCGGTGTCTGAAGAGTACATCTAAACATGACAATAACATTGGCCGGCGACAGCCAATGACGTCATTACCTGGCGCGACCACAGTATAAAAGGGCACCAGGAGAATACGTCATCTTCTTCTTCGTCTTTAAGGACTGTTTTGTTTGAAGCATGCATTTCCGGTAAGAGCGATTATTCTTCCTTACCATGGCGAGCACTAGTAAGGCGTTTAGGAAGTGTGCGGATCCGTGTCCTCGTTATTTGACACCTGATGACACACACGATCTTTGCGTCTTTTGTTTGGGTGAAGAGCACGCACGCAATGTCCTCAAGGGGACAGTTTGGGTGCACTGAGTGTTTTCCAAAGAAAAAGCTCCACCCTCGTTTGTCTCTCTTTTCGAGGAAAGAGGGACAGCCATCAGTTCCCCGCAGTTCAGGACCCTCCGCTGCTGAGGCACGGAGGAAAATGAGCTCAAGGGGAGCGCAGGTGGACCTGAAAAAAGGGCCTCTCCCTTTCGCACTCATCGGTCACGAATGAGAGTGAGCTGCTGGATGACGATGCTATTTCTCTTGCATCGTCTGATCCAGCGGCTAGTGCTCTGCTGGCTCAAAGCCAGGATGAGCAGGAGATGTCAGATGAGGACGAAGAAGTTGAGACTGAGTCCTCTCAATCCTCCTGCCTCGCGTACGATGAGCTGTTTGAGGTTATGGATTGCGTCATGGTGAGGCTTGACTTGCCGTGGAAGCGGGCCAAGAAAGTGCCTCTTCGAGGCCGCTTCAATGAGCGTTATCTTTCTAGCCAAAGCCCTCCAGCTCAAGTGAGCTTCCATTTCTTCTCGATCTCCATGTGGAGATAGAAAAGGCTTGGAAAAATCCGTTCTCGTCTCGCATCCATAGATTTCAACATACTAGTTATGCCAACATTGAGGGGATGTGTGAAAAAGGTTATGTGAAGTTGTAATTCAGACTACATTCTCAACGCTCTCGTCCGGACCAGAGTAAAACCTGAACCATCTACTCACCTCCCTCTGAGAGTATTAACATCTGCTCTCATCTTCCTCCTCTTAATTCCCCTAAAAAGCTACCCTCCTGACTGAGGTTAGGTAGGAGCCTCCAGCGCTTGCATTGCAGTCTCTTATGCTGGATTTATGATGTTTTGGCTAGTTTCTATGTCTCATAGAACTACCTACTGATGGTCCGGACCCCAGTGCTCTTCGGACTTCGACTCCAGCTTATATCCATGAACCTGAGTCATGCCCAGGAGCCATGGTTGGTGAGTACGATCCATTTCATCTACTCTGTTGCTTGTGTATTCGCTAACTAGCCTTTCTCTGCAGCGCTACTCTGACCTGTTTCTGTTTTTTTCTGACTTGTTTTTGGGTGTATGCTTCAAGAAGCTGCCCTAGCCAGGGTGCGCTACTCATCTCTCACCCTGAGGGGTCTCCTGAGATTTGAGTCTTTCCTTTAATCATCATGCACGTTCTCTGAGCTAGTGCTCCTCTCGCTGAGGCATTGAGTGGCTCAACACTCCTTAATTCCTCTCTGCAGTTTGATAGACGGTCAGGCCCATGGGTCCTCCCTGTCACACTGCCCTTATGGTTGAACCAGTTATCGCCCCTCCGCGGAGTGGACTTGAGCACACTGCATTCCCTGAGGTACGAGTGAGTTGTGTTTCTGTGGAAACCCTTTCTGAATGCTTCGGGTCTGAGGAGCAGTAGCTCTGTATGCATGAATGGTTATTGGGTCCTGCTGTTTCTTCAGATTCGATCATGTCTGGTTATACGGGACCTGCACTCTCTATCGAGATAGAGAGCATGAGACTGCGTCCAGCTGCACCAGTTGACCGTCTCTTATTGGGCCCTGCTGGATTATCCCTTCTAATCTAGCACCGCCTTGGTTAGCTGAGATGGTATTTAAAGAAGATCTTGAACTTTCAAAAAATTATCTATCTACCTTTTGGACACAGGAGCCAGTGCATTGGGTGAACTGCAGTTGGTGTTTTGGAGCTCACTGGATGGACGTCCTTCAGAGCAGGTGGTTTTATCTGTACGTCCATAGTTTGCAGTATTTATCTGAATCCTACCATTTTCTACAGGGAGATTAAAAAAAGGACTCCTTAAAATAATTCATAAAATCGAATTTCTTGAAACAAAGAGATGTGGAAAAATCGCTCACCACATTTCAAATAACCGTATCCACCATGACAAGTCGCACTTGTTTCTGGAAGATGTTAGAGGACACAAGACATTTACACAGAGAAGGAAATGATAAAGAACAGGAATTGGAGGAAGAGAGAGAAAAAGTCCAAACCTGCTGGGATGCAAATGTAGTTGGTAGTGTAGTACTTGAAGGTACCAAAACATGGATCTTTTGGTGCAAGTCCTTGAGTGTTTAACTCACACTCTCTCAATCCATCACACCTGTTTAAGGATAAAGACAAAACTAATATAATTAAATATATACGAGTAAGTAAGCTAGCCACAGAGTAAGCAACAGAGTTATAATTCTACCCGTAATTATTCTGTCTGGAGTCACAAGTATAAAGACATTGAAAAAAATCCTTACCGTTTAGAGACTGCAGGCACATCTACTGAACACCGAGCATTAGATATTTCAGATTGTGGTCGTCCAACGCTGCAAATTTGGCTGCTTGTGCGGCCACATGTCGCTGATTGTACACTGATCACACCAGTATCTGAACAGAAGAACATCATTACATAATGGATTACTGTTAAAACAACAAAAATAACAATAGTATAGTAAATAACTAGCTGATTTTGACGCATCTTACCACAACTGAGACGCTGGACAAAGCCATCACATGTAACTACAGTTTCTGAAAAATGAAAGAGTGCAGCTTCAAAGTATTATTTTTCATTTTTGCAACAATGTGACAAACTACAGTGTGGTGAAAAATAAACTTCAGATACTACAATGGGAAAATACTAAGCAGTAATAATAATAATAATAATAATCAACGTTCTGGCAAACACTGCATCCAGTTTTTATATATTTTTAAAATGTATGTGATTTTGCATAATAGATCTGGCAGATTTTGGTGTAAGTTAATCAATATTTATGTATACATTTATGTATTGTCTGATCTTCTGGACTTCACAATTATGCAGTGTTGGGCAAGCTACTTAGCTTAGCTCACTACATTTTCTAACAGTTACTCTTCATTAAATGAAGAGTACACTAAACACTTAACAATAAGGTTCATTAGTTAACATTAGCTAACTAGTGTAGTTAACATGAACTAAGAATGAACAATACTTCTGCAGCATTTATTAATCTTAATGTTAATTTCAACATTTACTAATGTATTAAAATCAAAAGTTGTGTTTGTTGACATTAGTTTAATGCACTGTGAACTAATGTGAACTACCAATGAACGACTGTATTTTAACAAAGATTAATAAATACTGTAATAAATGTATTGTTCATTGTTCGCTCATGTTATTAATACATTAATGAAATCTTATTGTATAGTGTTACCATATAAATGTATAGGCCATGTGTCATTATTAACATTTCACCAAAATCAAGTTCAAATACGACATTTTTGAATGTTTTTCCCCGTCATTACTGCCACACCATGAGGCAGCAGGCTACGTGCATCACATTTACGTTTTCATGAACTTGCAGGTCATACAGTTTTCTGTTGCTATGTGGGCGCTCAGTTTTTTTTTTCTGTTATTTGGCCAAAATATCATATTATAAAATATTCAGCGCTTCGCACAAGCTATTTGGCTGTGACTCAACAACAAATGATAGACTGTAAGACACTCTCTGCTCCTTAAAAACATTTTTAAAAAAAATAAATAAAAAATTTGCCTTTAAAAATATAGTGTTTATTGAGTAAAGAAAACGCTGTACTTGCGTTACGAGGTTTAGTGGCTGTGGCGTTAGTTTTACTGATCCAGGATCAGTGATCCGTAGCATTTATATATTTCTGATTTCAGAATCAGAATCAGAAAGAGCTTTATTGCGAAGTGTTTAAACATGTTAAACGCGTTCGGGCAGTCTTACAACGTCTCATCAACCATCAGCTATACGCCAAAGCCGAAAAGTGTGAGTTTCACCAAGTGTCCTTCCTGGGGTATGTGATTAGTTCTGGAGGGGTAGCCATGGACGACAAGAAGATTCGATCAGTGGTCAACTGGCCTCAACCTACCACTTTAAAGGAACTACAACGCTTTTTGGGGTTTGCCAACTTCTATCGGAGATTCATTCGCAACTTCAGCACCGTAGCGGCTCCCATGACTTCGATGACTAAGAAGGGTAGTCAGCGCCTCACTTGGTCTCCGGCAGCCCGTTTGGCCTTCCAAACCCTCAAAGACAGGTTTACAACTGCACCCATCTTGTACCATCCTGATCCTGAACAAGAATTCATAGTGGAGGTGGATGCATCCAGCACAGGCATTGGAGCGGTCCTTTCTCAACGTCAAGGTAATCCACCGAAACTACATCCCTGTGCCTTCTACTCTCGCAAGCTCACCCCCACCGAACAAAATTACGATGTGGGCAACCGGGAACTTCTCGCCATGAAGGCCGCTCTTGAGGAGTGGCATCACTGGCTTGAGGGAGCCAAACACTCCTTTACTGTCCTCACTGATCACCGCAATCTCGAGTACCTGAAATCGGCCAAAAGACTCAATCACAGACAGGCAAGATGGTCACTTTTCTTCACCAGATTCAACTTCAGAATAACCTACCGTCCGGGCTCTCAAAATACTAAGGCAGATGCTCTCTCTCGACTCTACGAGTCCTCCACATTGACTCCCAACCAAGAATTCATCATTCCGTCAACCATCATTCTCGCACCCATCCAATGGGATATCATGACCGAGATAACCAACGCTCACATCGCTGAACCACCACCAGCTGAGACCCCACCTAATCTCACATATGTGCCTCAAGCTTTGCGACAAAGAGTCATCCATCTAGTTCACTTAACTCCTAGCTCCGGACACTCAGGTATAGCAGCCACACTGCAATTACTGAATAACCGCTTCTGATGGCCCACTCTACAAGCGGAGACAATCGCTTACATAGGAGGCTGTTCTACATGCTCCATGACCAAATCATCTCATCAACTGCCCGCTGGTCTACTCCAACCACTACCTATCCCACAACGCCCTTGGTCACACATAGCCATTGACTTTGTAACAGATTTACCGACCTCGCAGGGTCACACTGCCATCCTCACGGTTATCGATCGCTTTTCCAAGGCCTGCCGCCTAATCCCTCTACCCAAACTACCCACAGCTTTCGAAACCGCCGAGGCTCTTTGTAACTACGTGTTCAGGTTTTATGGTCTTCCTGAGGATGTGGTCTCTGATCGGGGTCCACAATTCACCTCTCGAGTCTGGACCGCATTCTGCCAAAAACTCAACATCAATGTCAGTCTTACCTCCGGATATCATCCTCAATCCAACGGCCAGGTGGAACGTCTCAATCAAGAGCTCATTCGATTCCTCCGATCATACTGCCATCGAAATCAGTCCGACTGGAGCCGTTATCTATTCTGGGCCGAGTATGCTCAAAATTCACTCTGCAAACCTGCCACTGGTATCACCCCTTTCCAATGTGTCTTGGGTTTCCAACCCCCACTGTTCCCATGGTCCGGAGAACCCTCAGAACTCCCTGCCGTTGACTCATGGCTGCAAAGAAGCAAGGAGACATGGAATGAGGCTCATACTCACCTAGCCAATCGTCATCGGCGCACAAATCCCAACTATCAGCCGGGTCAGTGGGTCTGGTTATCCACTCGGGATCTTCGTCTCCGATTACCCTGCAAGAAGCTCAGTCCCAGGTACGTGGGTGCATTCAAAATTCTTAGACAAATAACTCCTGTTTCATTCCGTTTGGCTCTACCTGCCCATTATCGTATCTCACCCACTTTTCATGTTTCCTTGCTCAAGCCCGCTGGTGGTTCGAGAGGAGCGGAGGACCAGGAGGAGGCTGGTGACCAGAGGGTCCCTCCCATCACCATAGACGGTGAGGAGGCGTACCAAGTTCGGGAGCTTTTGGACTCTCGTCGCCGGGGCAGAATAATTCAGTACCTTGTGGATTGGGAGGGGTACGGCCCAGAGGAACGGTCCTGGGTCAATGCAGAGGATATTCTGGATCCCTCTCTTACCACAGACTTTCATCGTGACCACCCGGATAGGCCGGCCCCGAGACCCCGTTGAAGACCCCGGCGTCGTTTGCCTCTTCGCGTCAGGAGCCGCTCACAGGGGAGGGGCTCTGTCACAAATTCAGCCTCTGTGGCTCCCTCCAATCACCACCAGAGGGAACTATCACCAGCGTATTAACCGGTTCATTAAGACTTCATTTCCCACGTACCCCGTGCCAGAGACTGATCACCTGCACAGGTGTTCCTCATTGCTTGGTCTATTTAAACTGTGCCGCCCTTGCTCTCCTTGCAAAGTCTTGTTTTGCTATGCAGTCATTTCTGAGTGGTTTCCCTGTGTTTGCTTACCTGTTGATGACCTGGATTGTTTACCCGTTTCCGAAGGATTGCTGCCTGCCTCTTCTGACTCTGCCTGCCTTACTGAGTATCTCTATTGTCTGTTTGCCACCTGCCCTGACCCTCAGCCCGAACTCTGTTTCTGATTCTGCCCTGCCTCTGCTATATCTGACACCAGTTACTGATTTATGCCTGTCTGACTTCTCTTGTGTTTCAATAAAACTGCACATGGATCCTGATGCCACTGCCTCCTCATTACAGACATGGGGGTAAGTGATTAATGACACAATTTTAATTTTGGGGTGGAGTATCCCTTTAACCAGCGCACCGGCGCACTTCCCTCTTTTCCGTCTGAGCGTGCATTTGACTAGGACCGCGGCCCATCCGACTAGAACATCCAACAAAGCGCCTGAATAATCAAAAACCAGATCTTTGTGTCTGCTGTGTGTTGCCTTATGTCCAGTAGGTCGTCTCTGGTAAAACTGATAGTAAGAGAATGACTAAACACAGAACAAACAAACAAAAACAATAAAAGAATGGAAGTGTTCCACACCACAGCATCCATACGCGGCGCCATCTTGAATGTAAAAAAAAAAAACAATTTGAGTTTCAGAAATGCTTTGGAAAAATGTAACATTAGCTTTTGTTGCTACCACGCTACTTGATCAAAAATAGAGCTTCGCTACTGAAAAGCTATTTGATTCAGAAAACGGCGACGCTACCTCCACGCCACTGAGAAATGTAGTTAAACAACTAGCGTCACTACTTGTAGCGACGCTATTGCCCAACACTGCAATTGTTATCTTTGCTTAACTGCTGATTATTGATGTGATTCATGGACAAATTAAATACCTGCAGATATCAGCAATCTGGAGTTCAGAAGCACCACTGTAAGAAAACAACAGAAGATAAATAATTAAAATCCCTGTGCAATGCTAATCTTAAAGTCATTCACACTATTCTCAACCCTAAATTTAACCAGAACACAGCTGTTCAAATATCTAAAAGTGCTACTATACATTAGTGTTCACTGTGCATCTGATTTTTCAGTTTAATCAGATGAAAGACATTTACAGGTAAGCAGGAGGACTCTGAGAGAACATGGTTCAACTGTCGCTGTTGAAGGTGTAGCTTTTGACGAGTTGATCCATATTTGTATGGTCTCTTTTCTGATTACTCAATCAAATAAGAATCGCCCTGCAAATGTTCTCTTAAACTTATCCTTGTGAAAATGTGTAATCTTGTGCAAACACTTCTATTGTTATAGGAACTTCCTGGAAAATTTCCTGGAGTTACAGCTTTTTAAAATTAATTAATTTTTTTTAAATTGTATTTGTTTTTGTTTTTTTTAATTATTTATTATTATTATGCTGTGTCATATTTACAAAATTAATTTACTGCCATGTGCTTTACTCTGATAGTGTTTTTGTAGCTCTGTGGACACAAGGACAGACCAATACTAATAAAACATAATCATCATGTTCTGTTGTACCACATGTGTTAATATCAGTACATGTTACTGTTACAAACAGATTTTAAAAAGATCAGATGGGTATGTAACATTTAGAACAGTTAGGAACTATAAATAAAATATATAGTTACCAGAACACTTCCCATAATGCCTGAAACATCATTGCCACATCACTGTTCTGGCAACCACTACTTTCAGTTTTTCACATATTTACAGTGTAGGTGTTTTGCATGTTTAGCCAGGATGATCTGTAAGCCTTACGGTCACATGCTAGATCTGACAGATTTTGAAGTTGATCAATATTTATACAGTCTTATTATTGTGAAATAGGCTTTATAAAGCACCTTTTGTTTCCCCCAAATACTTCATTAAACTCATCTGAAAGTAAATGGTTCAACTACAGTGTTAAAAAAAAGAGAAAATAATAATAAAAGATTATGCCAAACTACTTCATAATGCATTCTGCTCAAAAAATTAATTATTTTAATAAGGCTTTTTTTCTTCATTATGATATCAGGAATGTTCTTTTAGGCCCACATTTTACTGTATGCCTCCAAGAAAATGTAAAAATTAATTTTGATTCAGAAATTAAAAATGGTAAAAGAAATGCTACAAAACGGCTACAAGCGGACTGTAAGATTGTAAGATTGCTTAATATAAAAAATAGATGAAAAATGGAAACATACATAGAGTATATTCTTCTAGAGTCTAGATCTGATAAAGTAAGTTGTAGGTCTGGTAAGTCAATATTTATACATTCTGTTGTCTGATCTGTCGGTCAGATTTGATAAAGCACCTTTGGTTTTTCCCAAATATAGCCTTAATCTCATTGAATACATCTTTGTAGAATGTTCATGAACTGAATAAAGACATTTTGCAACATCCTAAACTAACAGAAATGTCCTGAGAAAATATCAAATTTGGTGCAAAAAAAAAAAAATGACGTGGAAACAGAACTGCACTTTTAACAACATGCCCTGATTATACACAAATTAACAAACCATTTTCCTCATCTCATAACCCATGAAAAACACTTTAATCTGTTGCCACAAAAGGACAAGCTCCCATACCTGCTATAGGAGAAACCTTTACAGAATAAATTTATCATCATGTGCTTTACTCTGATGGTGTTTATGTAACTTTGTGGACACATATTCATCATGTTGCCTTCTATTGTACCACCTGGGTTTAACAACTACTGCATCCAGTTTTTTTACATAGTTACAGTCTAGTTTTGCATGTTTAGCCAGTATGATCTGTAAGCCTTATAGTAACATGCTAGATCTGACAGATATTGTAAAACAGACTTTACAAAGCACATTTTGTTCCCCCAAATGCTTCATTAAACTCATAAATGGATCAATTACATATAAGACTCTATTATATTAACACAAAATGAAAGTGGAAACAGAACTTCACATTTAACAACATGCCGTCATTACACACAAAATAGGAAAACATTTTCCTCATCTCTCAGCAGACATGGTCAAGATGCAGTACTTCTTTTATAAGGCTTTTTTAAAAGCTAGAATTACATTTACATTTAATCATTTAGCAGGTGCTTTTATCCAAATGAGGACAATAGAAGCAATAAAAACAATAAAAGAGCAATAATGAAGTATATAAGTGCTGTAACAAATCCTGGTTAGTCTAACACAGTTTAAAAAAAAAAAAAAAAAGAATAAATAAAAAGAATAAAAAGTAGATAGAAAAGAAATAAAATAGATAAGAAAACAAGAACACGTGTTAAAGGGTCAAGGTTTGTATACAATTATAATCGTTGTTGAATGCAAGTACTATAAATTAATGAATGATATAGAATCTTTTTAATTACGGTGGGGTTATAATAATATTATTTGTACTGTAGTTGAGGCAGAATTTTTGACATGTTATTATGCTGAAGTTGTTTGTAGATATAATTCAGTGAAACTGACTTAAAGTTTGTTTCTAAACATCAAAAATCAAATCTACAGTTTAATTCAAAATCTAAAATAAGAGTTCAGTTTATTCAAAAGTAAAAACTTACAGGTATGTATGATGACACTGAGGGAGATCATGTTGTAAAAGGTGTAAATGTTGCCTCTGAAATGGGTGTCAACTGAGTCCATCCATATTTATATAACTTGCTGCCTGACCTTTGCCACGTCATCGTCGACCTCCCGCCGACTCACAGCCCCCAACAGGATGAATAAAGGGAGTTTAATTCCATCTGAATCCACACAAGCATGCACATCAGCTGCATTATTTACACAAACACATTTACGTGAAGTGCTGCATGTATCTGTTTACCTGTTTCTTTCACTACCAGTTCCCACTATGCCTAGGTTGCACCTACTTGGTACATCGAGTTTTACCTCTTTTTGATCTTCATCGTCCTCTTCCTGTTCTGTCAGAAGCTGTGAAAGAGAGCGAAATATGTTAAGTGTAAAAATTATTACAAACAGACCAGAGCTGAGAAATTGTGGTGAGAGTCTGGGAAATATTTTTTGCATGAGATTTAAATATAAATACATCTCTGGACTGCAATACATTTATTTTCCTGGTGAATGAATGTCAGTTGTGAATGTAAGTTGTGTAACGCTGAATGTAAGTTGTGTAACGCTGATGCAATCCTTATTTCTAACCGTCAGATGAATTACAGAATTTAAAGCGATATGCCAATTTATGTGGAAATTGCTGTTATTTCTAAACATTTGTGCATTGGAACTGTTAAATAATTCTGCTTTAACTGCAGCTTGAATCATTGTTGAGGATTCCAGTTCACTCCATTCAGACTCTATCACCATTCATTCAGAATAAAGAAAGCAGGTTTACTTTTTCATGTCTTGTTTGGAATACACTGTAATTTAAAAACAAACAAACAAACAAAACAACTATCCAGCTATCATCCTATACAGTAATTATGCATGTTTCATCAAATGTTGGGCAGGAAATGTATATACAGTTCAGACACTGAACGTGAAAAGTATTAATAATTTGTCTGATAACTTGTGGGCTTATGTTTATTTAAAATGTATTTACAGTGAACATTTTTTGTCCAGTAAAGGGTTAAATGATGAGCCAGCCCTCTCTGAATAAATGCTTACTAACGTCATGTTTTATTTATCTTAGATAATTCCATATTTTTTCAATCTATGTTTAGAAACTGAAATCGATCAATTATACTGGACAACACACACTGAATGTTAAAAAGAAGGTCAAAGGCCCAAGTTTGTCACCACCAAAGCGAAAAAAAAGTGCTTGAATAGAAACTGATGTGTGTAACTTTTGTTTTGCAGTCTTTGGGGTTCAAGTAAATGATGGTTGTTCTGTCTGTAAATTTTGAGCTGTGCAGGCTTTTTGTTTATACACGCAGGACAAAGACCATCTTATGTCATTTCTGGAGTATTTATAAGTAATTCTATACTAATGAAACTAAAGTTCCCTGAAGTGTACTTAGAGTAGACTTTCATGACTTTTTCTTAACACAGTCAAGTACACTAATAGTTTTCTTTTTTAAAACTACATCATGTTTTAATAATCTTTTGTTGTGCTTTAACAGCTTGATATGTTGGCTAACAAACTAAATCATATGTAAAGTAATTAGTTATAATTTTAACTGTAGTGTGTTATTCAGTATTACATTTAAAGTTAAAATATTTTAAATGTACTAAATTCATCACTACAAATGTGTAATTTGTAATTTAGATTACCATAAATGTGTGTCAGTACATTCAGCAGTACACTTTAACCATATTTCAAAGAGAATAGAAGTAATTCTAAAAATTACATATAAAAATGTATTTAAGTCCTACTGGAGTGGGTCAAGAAGCACTCTAAAGTACAACTAATTGTACATTACATTCAGTTTAGACAAGTATATATTTTATTATTTCTTTAATAAGTATAATGAGCTACTTTTTACAGACTTTTTAAGGTTTTTGTCCAATAAAAGGTTAAAAATGATCCGGGCAAATGACAAGTTCCCAGCATGCCTCTCCCATGAATACATCCCAGATTGCAAAATTCCTGAGGTCCAGATCAAGCCCACACCTGACACTTTCATCTGGCCCACATACCGCGTGGAATGATGGCACTTGGGCGGTCCGCTCCTGTTTGACAAATTTGGGCCACAAGTAAGCCAAAGGGAAGGTCCAATGTCAGCCATGAATAAACCAAATAAAGCAGAACTGGCTCAAATTTTGGTCAAATTCATTTTAATTCTGGCCCAGATCCAGCACCTTGCTCCGGCCCACATACCATGTGGAATAATGGCATTTGGGCAGTCAGGTCCTGTTTGCCAGATTTGGGCCTCAAGTAAACCTTAGCATTGCCGCATGTAAGCCAACCAAATAAACCAAAACTGGCCCTAATGTTGATTTTTACTTGAACTCTGGTCTTCCCTACATGCTGCATGGAATGGTGGCATTTTGGCAGTGGTCCACAAGTAGGCCACTGCACAGCCACATTTTAGCTAATAATGAACCAAATAAACCATAAATATACATTATTTTGGCCATTAAGCCTCAAGTCAGTTATGCATCAACAATACTGAACAAATGTTAATGAGAAATTTAAAAATGTCCTCCCTAAATGTTCAAATAAGTTCCAGAAATGTGTCCTACTTGGTAAAAACATCATGACCCAGGTTTTGCACAAGCGGCAATTCAAATGTCACAGATAAATATTCAAAGACACATTCCAATACTTTAAAATAAGTCCTTCACAAGTTTGAACCTAAATGCTTCTCACTCAGACTCTACCTACACAGTAGCCAGTGCTCCCTGTGCCATATCTTTGCCAATACTGGCCCAAATATGTTTTAGGAAAACTGGGCCACATTTGTGGCATCATATAAGGGCCACTTTAAGCTCACAGCCACATTAGCCAGTGCTTACTGTGCCATGTCTTTGCCAAAACTGGCCCAAATATGTTTGAGGATAACTGGGCCACATTTGTGGCATCATATACGGGCTACTTTAGGCTCACAGCCACATTAGTCAGTGCTCACTGTGCCACATCTTTGCCAAAACTGGCCCAGATACGTTTTAATATACCTGGGTCACATTTGCTGAAACATATGTGGACCACATTTGGTTTACACCCTGATTAGCCTTTGTTGATTGTGCCACATTTTTGCCAAAGGTGGACCACATTTGGTTGGCACTATTTGGGCCATATTTACTATTTACCACATGGGCCACTTTAGGGTCACATTAGCTGCCTTTCCACTGTCGGGCCAAAAGCGGGCATGCTGCTTGCCAGGGCCAGTCACGTTTCCACTGTCACTTCCGGGGCTTGATCGTGCCTCTTCGGTGCTTCCTCGGGGCCAATGGCCAGGGTTTTTTGGCCAGACGAAAACCTTGGGCCAAAGCAGTCCAACTGGGGTTAGAGGAGTGGTTATGAACAAAGGCGGAGTTTCTGCGTGTCTGGAGAGCATCAGCACTGCGGATCATTTCATAAAGTTAGCAGCTATAACACCCAGACTTTTAAAATAATTTTAGCTCAAAACTCACTTTCAGACAGCAGCGAGTGTTTGAAATAACTGTTTGAGAACCGATGTGGACTATGATCACCACAATAAGTGATGCAAAAAAACTATGCGCCCATTAACGTTACCATAGTAAACATGGTAAATAGCCTATGACCACTTGAAGAAATCAGTCAGCTTCTCATTCTCTATCACAATCGTGTATTCATTTAGTAACATATTTTATCTGTCTTAAGTCTCGTCTCGTCTACGCTCTGTATATTTCATATAAATATAATAATGTTTTTTATTCGGGAGCTCCCTCTGCTACTCAGGTCGTATTTTTGATGGAAAAAATATATAGAAATGATCATTCTTTCTAAATGTGATGTATACTGTGACTACAAATAAACAAACAGACTCGACTGAATAATAGGGTATGTGTCCTTATTATTTTGTGAAATTACTGTTCATACACTTTATTTCTATGTGACTAATTTTCAATCCTGATAAATTAATTCATTATGATCAATGTATCACTTATTATTGTAAAGCATCGATGCTTTTGGATTTAAATCGTTAACGAAACATGCAAACAAACGGCCACTTTTATCATGTTCGTTTTGTGATCGTGCTAGTTTCAGTGAATTATTTCTTATTAGTTTTCTGATAACTTCTCTTTGTTGGTGAAATAATGGGGTAGTGTGACGTTTTTCCTGAGAGGCGTGTAAAGGGCAGGTTACAGCGGAGCTTCTGACCCAACGGTGGAAACGCATCGCGATTTTGGGCTCACATGTGACTTGATACATTTGGGCCATTTTTGCTATTTTACATGTGGGTCACTTCAGGCTTACATCTGCATCATGCTATCTGGAATAAACTTTGTGTTATATTGCACATATATACTTTTTTTTTTAATTTCATGTTGAGAAAGTAACTTACATATGACAATATGAATGTTAAAAAGAAAGTCTGAGGTATACCTTGAGTTTCAATAGGAACTGATCTGTGTAACCATTTATCTTTCACTTATTTTAGACCTAATTATTGACCTTCCACTTATTTTAATCCCATTACAGATTTGAGGGAGAGTGAACCCGCCTGTGCGTTTTAGATATATTGAATGTTTTTCAATATATCAAAATAAAACAAAACAAAACAAAATAAAACAAAACAGGGTGGCACAGTGGCTTGGTGGTTAGCGCTGTTGTCTCACAGCAAGAAGGTCCCAGGTTTGAGCCCCAGCAGGGATGTGAGGCCTTTCTGTGTGGATGTGCATGTTCTCCCTGTGTCTTTGTGGGTTTACGCCAGGTACTCTGGTTTCCTCCCACAGCCCAAAGACATGCAGGATAGGTGAACTGAAGATTATAAAATTGTACTCCCCAAACTCGTGTGTAAAGCAGACTTGTGTATGGATTAACTGGTTCTCGCTAGCCATAGATGCTGGAATGGTGTTAAGAAGAAAATAAACAAACAAACCCCAGTAAAAATAGGTGTATTTTAGTTATTGGTGACTGTTTTTCAAAATGGACTGAAGTATTTCCTAATCAAGAGGTTCAGTCCAGTCCAGAGTGCTGGTGGAGAAGTGGGTGTGCGTTTGAGTCTAGCTTGTTTAAGTCTTGTACTTCTTATCATCCTCTGTCTCACAGGCTAATAGGTTTAATCAGACTCTATTATCAATGCTTTCATTGTTTATGGATGATAATCAGACTAATTGGGACAGGCTGCTGCCTGTGTGATGATAGCTTTCATAGTAGTGTGCAGGCAAGCGCCGGGTTCACACTGTATAAGGTGTTATTCAGGCAGGAAATGGTTCTTTCATAATGGATATTATGTAGGGGGAACACTGTAAAAAAATTGCTGTAAAAAAACGGCCATATTCTGACAGTAACATACCGTTTTTTCATTAAAACCGTAAAATCGCATACAGAGGTGGAGAGTAGAGAAGTATTTTTACTTTACTCAAGTAAATTTAAAAAGTATCTGTACTTTAACAGAGTGTTTTTCTTTGGAAAACTTTTACTAGATTTCTTATGTAATTAAGTATTAAATTATATTTAATATGAAACGTAGTGCCGTACAAAGTACAATATTATGCTTTGGAATGTTGTGAAGTAAAGTTTTCTAAAGAAAAACACTCTGATAAAGTACAGACACTTGAAAAGTACTTTTAAAGCAGAGTAAAAATACTTCATTACTGTCCACCTCTAAACCCGTAGAAAAGAATGCATTCTGGGTAATCTTTGTTGTTTTCGAGAAAGTAGCCTTCTGCAATGCTGTGAATTAACAGCACTCAGAGTCGACACTCAAAGGCTGTTTTTCAAATCACACCCTACACCCTCATTCACTATTCTCTACATGAGTTTACTAATATAGTCCACCTGACAGAGAGAATGATCTTGTAAAAGATAGCCTATGATCATTTTCTGACTGTTTCAGAAATTCACCCTAATCATAGCACAGTGTGTTTGCTGCTACGACCCACGTTTACTGACCAGCCAATAAAAATGTGACATGAAATCAACGCGACATGGCACTAGAACTTAAAACTGCTTACCTCAAGCTCTTACGCCTTCCTTTTTCGCCGCTTCCACTTTTTTAAGCACACATAAAAACTACAACTGCTAAAGTGTGAATTATCATTCTCTTTTTGTTTACCGCTATTGCATGCATGTTTTATTCTTCTATAGTAATGTGCGTCGTGGCATACGAGCCAATAGGTGTCATCATCGTAGAGTCAACACACATGTCGTAGCCAAGTTTATTAGATCCATGCCACACAGTGTGACATGCAATGATCTTATAGGATTGCTAAAATCATGCAGCGTGTCTCTGGCTTTACACTCTGTTTTGTGGACACAAGTGTTCATTCAAAACTGAGGATTTTGCTGTTGGGTTTAAAGGGTTAAAGATGTAAGATGAAAAAAACCCGGCATGAAATGCAATTTAATACACACAAGTCTGACCCATATATTTGCATTAATTTATGTCCAGCTGGTTGCTTTTATGCATTCTTTGGCCTGTGAAGTTGCATATTTATAGCTAGTGACGTGAGAAAGCAAACTGATATCTTGCTGCAGACAGAAACATAAACAAATCAGAAATTTCAGCTATTATTGTCATTGTATTGTGTTATTTTTATTAGATAATGATCAAGTGTTCTGAAATAGAAGCGAATAAAGCAGAAGAGTATATACAATATACATCTAATTTCAGTGGTATGGCATTTGTGGATATTTAAAGACGACCATCTTTAAGCATGACTGTTTGGATTTATATGAAATTGTAACATTTTTGTAACATTAACTGAGGTTAATAAATGCCGTAGACGTATTATTCATTATTCGTTAGATAGTAAATTTGAACATTTAATAAATTTTACATTTTTAAGTTGTAGCCTATCTGTCAAGATTAGTTAATGCACTATGAACTAGTGTAACTGATCAAGGTATATTTAATATATTTGACTGCTTATATTTTTATTTAATTAAAAAAATAATTAAATTTAATTAAAATTAATAAAATATATTTTCATGGTTTCAGTAGTTTTTTATTTTTGTAATAACATTTAGCACTATTTTACTTTGTTGTTTTCAATCCACTTCCATTTTAAAAACTATCGGTTATCAGCCAGTGCGGTACATACAAAACAATTGATTTAAGTTGATTAACTCCAGACTTCTGAATTTTAGTGTAGGTTAGAATAAAGGGAATTACAGTTGGCAAATGCTGTATAAAAAGTTTTGCAAGGTTGCATCATAAGGCTTCCTTAGCATATCATGTTTCCGAATCAGTGAAAGATAAGTTGGTTTGGGAAATTATTTGCACTTATATGTTAAAGGATAAGGATAACCAGCATTACAATGTTGTTAATATATGTAAATGAACAATGTGTACCATTTCCAAATTCTTTATCCTAACACTTGGTGAATTATGATAAGGTAAAGCTGGTAATTACAATCAACATGCTTTAAGAACAAGACTTACACGCACCTCATTCCAAAGCATTTTATTGTATGGAAAATCCCAAGCAAGGTCTATAGAAACATTTATCATATAAGAATCAAAGACACTGATTTCATCTGCACACAAAGACTGAATTCGGATCATTATACCATCACCCTTTTTAGCCATATCTTTGCAAGAGGAAAGATGGCAAATATATGATTTTAGATGTGTTAACAATTAAGAAACAGATTTAGTTTCATGGCATTTAAAATAGAAGAGATGCTAATAAATCCACAAGATCAGTTGTCGTTCTCTGCAAACACAAACATCAATAGTAATCATGAGTAAAACCTAACCAAAACTAATCAACACATTAGAAAACTAGCACATGTATGCAGTATTATTGCTCTGTACAGTAACACTTACACTTTGACACGCAGGAGTATGAGATGTACAGGTACTTGAATGTGCCGACACATGGATCTGAGAAGACACTGTTGGAGGCTAATATGGAGCAGCTGTTTTTCCCTTCACATCTACAACATAATAAAATATGAATTAATGAAACAAAAAAACTTCATTAAAAATTGATTTTATTATTATTATTAAAGTCATTTTATTACCCTGCTGGGAGCAAATACTTAGACTAAACTAGTTTTAGCTGGTTTGTGTTGTTGTTGTTCTTCAGCTAAATTACATGTGAAAATTTGTACATTGAGCATGTGAACTGACCCACTAGCAACTACTGTGTGTGAATTTAAGGCATAGCAGTCAGTTTTGGCAAGCTGAGAAGCAGGTCGTCCAGTAGAGCATGTGCTGCTGTCAGTTCGGCCGTAGTTAGCACTGTGAATGCGTATGAAAGTCCCAACATCTGAAAACATTTTACCATTCTGTCATAAACTCTAATATGCATTATTAAATGAAGCATTAAAAATAAGGAACACTTAAGTAAGATCAGAATACACACCACAGGTCAGGGCACTTGTCTCATGTTCACAGACCAAACTTGAACCTACAGTAAACAGAGAGGTGTTGTAAAGCAATAAAAAAATGTAAATATAAAATAAATGTAAAACAGGCTGAGTAAGTTTGTGCTGTGTGTACTGTGATCATGACTTTTAAAAGCACATGAGTAAATGGAGACTGGTTTATTTATGTGCCTTGTGAAAAAGCTGAAGTTAGTAATGAATGTGCACTTGTAATGTACATCAAAACTTAAGTGTATTTAAAAAAAAAAAAACAGTATTTGCAGAAAATATAATATTAATGAAATAAAAGAGCATTTAATGGTCTTGTGGCTGTTTCTTAACACAAGTAGCCTACACATTTAAAAAGTGTAATGTCAAATTAGATGTTTTACTTTAAAGTACATTTGATATAATTTCCCTTTAATCATATTTCAAAGATATCAGAAGCAATTATTCAATAATGATGTACTTAACCCTTGTGCAACCTTTTGGACATTTTTGTCCTTTTCAGTTTTTTTTTATTATTTTTATCATTTTGCCTGTGTTATTGACAGCTGCATAAATTTTGGCACATGTGTGTATTTTTACTGGAATTTTAATATTTCTCCCCCATTTCCTTTAATAAATCTATTTTGCACTAGGTACAAAAAAAAATAGTTCCTCTCAGGACCTTAAAGGACAAGAATGTCCCCTTTGAAACCCATTAAAACTGCTATTTTTAATCACAGTGCCATTTAACTGTAAAATGAAGCAATTTTTGTTAACAGGCTTTCATTCTGTTGGCAAGGCTTT
Source organism: Onychostoma macrolepis (assembly GCF_012432095.1). Classification (NCBI taxonomy): domain Eukaryota; kingdom Metazoa; phylum Chordata; class Actinopteri; order Cypriniformes; family Cyprinidae; genus Onychostoma; species Onychostoma macrolepis. The sequence goes on from NC_081162.1 coordinate 7,268,410, forward strand.
AAAATTTTATTTTTTACTATTTTTTACCAGATGGTGCCATTTTTCAGTTTTGGTCTATAAAACAAATACTCGCTTTATTCCTGTTTTCTGCTTCTGCATATTATAGAGCCAATTGGATGAATAATGCAGCTATAATTGTGTGGGTGTGTTGGAATGTATGTCGGAGTGTGGTTTGTATGTGTGTCATAAAAAAAATGTGTGTGTGTATACGTGTGTGTTCCTGTAATATTTGAGAGAGGAAAAACTCTACTGCAAATCCCAAATCCAATCCAGTTTTGCTGGTATCTAATGGGGAAAATTTGGTACTGCGCCCAAACAAATCTTACTGAAAGCCCATTTTTTAAGATATCAACCTCAAATTTGGAACACAAATTGTTTAGATTCATGGCTTTGATTTTATAGCAGGTTTAGAGTTCAACACGTTTCACAAAATATATATTTTATATAAAATATTGTACATAAATCATGGAAATTTTTGTCCACTATGGACCTATGTGTAACTTTTTTTTTTAATTGACACACAGGGGTTAAGTGGGTCATAAAAAACAACGCTCATAAGTCCAGCTAATTGAATCTAATATAAATCTAGACTATAATACATTTTCATTTAATTGTAATTAGCGTGCAATTAAATGTAAAAAAAACATCACACTGCGTTCATAGTATATTCTGTTAAAGAGCACCTATTATGCCCCTTTTTACAAGATGTAATATAAGTCTCAGGTGTCCCCAGAATGTGTCTGTGAAGTTTCAGCTCAAAATACCCCACAGATCATTAATTATATCATTTTGAAAATGCCTATTGTGAGTGGAAGCAGTACATGTTTTTCTTTAAATGCAAATGAGCTGCTGCTCCCCGCCCCCTTTTCCAAAATAGGGCTGCCTTTACAGCTTGTAACTGCTAAAAAAACCCATCTGTTTCTGAAAAAACATTACACTGAAATCATGCGTTTTAAAGCCAAATTAGTTTAAACTTCAGATATATGTTTTTCTGAGCGCACACCAAGGTTATTATAGTTTTGAATTTTTTAATTCGTTTTATTTTAATATCGTTTTCAAATGTTCAAGTTTAGTTTTTATTAGCTTCATTAATATTTTTGTTAGTTTTAGTTTAATTTTTATTTTGTGAACACAGTTTTATTTAGTTTTTATATAGTTTAGTTTCAGTTTTAATTAAAGTTTAGCAGAATCAACAGATCACTTCCAGAGTCAAGTCAAGTCACCTTTATTTATATAGCGCTTTTACAATACAGATTGTGTCAAAGCACTTAACAGTATCAAATTGGAGGATAGAGTGTCAGTAATGTATAATGATAAGATTAAACACTCAATTTTCAATTTTCAGTTAAAGGCATTTCATTATTGAATTCAGAGATGTCATTGTCTATCTCAGTTTAGTTTAAATAGTATCTGTGCAATCAAATCGGCGATAATCGCTAGAAATTAAGTGTCCCCAACTGAGCAAGCCAGAGGCGACAGCGGCAAGGAACCAAAACTCCCTCTGTGACAGAATGGAGAAAAAAAAACCTTGGGAGAAACCAGGCTCAGTCGGGGGGCCAGTTCTCCTCTGACCAGACGAAACCCGCAGTTCAAAAGTTTATATTTCTATTTTAATTTTGTTGCAATTTCTAACAATAGTAGTATTATGTAGTTAGGTATTTTATTATATTTTAGTTATTTTGTTATTTTTGGTTGATATATCTGGGGATATATCTCTGGGGGTCATCTGGGCCAAAGAAAGACTTAGGCATAATTTAACCTTAGTGAGGCAAATGATTAGCGACACAATTAACGCATTCTGAGATTGATTAGATGGTAAAAGTATACAGATATACACCAAAGGAAGCAGTCAAGCCTTTTTACTAAATAAATCTACACAAGTTGCGATTAATGTCATATCTAATGGTGTGTTGAGATATTTAATATGAAAATAAATGTAGCCTAATTTGGTTATATGTCTTTTTTCTTATTTAACCATAATCATGATATTGTAACTTGTCGTGTCTTGCTCACATTTTGCGCATAATTCATAACTGGGACTAATGAAATTCAATAATAAAGGCAATCGCATTTAACAGTAAAGGCTCATATTTGAATATGTTCTTTTCTTTATTTATGAAGAATTATAAGCGTGTGTATGATGTTATTTAGCCTATGCATATTTGTTTGAAAGCCAGGCAGAGTGATCACAAGATGCTAGGCCAAGTTTCCTATTGTTTACAGAAAGGCGCGTTCTCATCTTTTTTTTTTTTCTTTTTTTCTGTTAATTATCATGTTGCTCTGCGTGCAGACATGTTCACAAGTCTCTGAGGTCCAAGTCCAAGTCACATCTCAAGTCTTTGTTCTATTTATTAACAACAGTTCTTTCAGCTAGTAATTGAGGCTAAATCCGTTTTGAAATACTCATTTCATATGATTTAAAACTTTAACAAAATTTAAGACAAATTAGAAATGAAAAGGTGTCAATTTATTATCAGACAAAATGCTGCACATTTCTTTGTAAAATTTAAATGTGTCAAACAACAAAACTAAATTGAAATTTTAAACAAACCCCAATCAATGAAATAAATAACACAAATAAAAGAAATCTCATATAAACAAACTAAGGCTTTGTCTGTGCTCTTTTTCAATTTAAAATTAGAAGCAACCACTGCATTTTAAACACAACACAATCCAAACAAAGAGGCTGCCCCCCTGTCAACAAGTTTGGCCCCCCCTTTGGCCCCCCTGAATTCGGAATCATATCAAAGCAAACAATTTGGGGTGAAATGCACAGTTTGTCTTGTAAACTATATATAAAAAAGAAAAACATTACCAGCTGCTAAATTCAAATCTGCGTTCGCTGGCTGGCACAGAGCCAGAGACAGACGCGTTTTTAAAGTGCTGCACATTATAACCAATCACATATGATTCTGTTGAGCTTATGAATGCAAGGACCAATCAGAGGCGTTCAGATGAGTCATTGCTGAAACACATCACCGCGCGTGCTCGCTGACTGAATTGTCTGACTAATTCTCTCATCAGAAACAACAAAGTGAAGATGTACGAATGTAAGTAAGATATTAATTTCACAGTGTAAACAGCTCTAGAGATTATTATGGCAGTTTTTGAGAGTGCTTGAACTCGCTGGACTGAAGTGAAAATGTTCTCTGATAATGTAAACGTTCTTTGCTCTATTTTGTACAATGAACGTTTTATGCTAATTAGTAACTTACAATGTTTTTATTAAATTCACATTCAGTTGTATTAAAAGTATTTTATGGTATGACACCCATATCTGGTACTTAAGTAAAAAGACGGGCTTTTATGTGTATTCAATAGATTACAGTATTACACGGGGACACTATACTGTAAAAAGCACCGTCCTTCGGATGAGACATTAAACCGAGGTCCTGACTCTCTGTGGTCATTAAAAATCCCAGGATGTCCTTCGAAAAAGAGTAGGGGTGTAACCCCAGCATCCTGGCCAAATTTCCCCATTGGCCTTTGACCATCATGGCCTCCTAATCATCCCCATACACTGATTGGCTTCATCACTCTGTCTCCTCTCCACCAATTAGCTGGTGTGTGGTGGGCGTTCTGGCACAATATGGCTGCCGTCGCATCATCCAGGTGGATGCTGCACATTGGTGGTGGTTGAGGAGATTCCCCCTTTCTATGTAAAGCACTTTGAGTACCCAGAAAATCGCTATATAAATGTAACAAATTATTAGGCTATATACTTTGCCCATCGCCCATTGTAGATCAACTAACATACGGTAGATAATCTATAAAAGTGCAAAATGCATTTACTTACACATATTTGAGAATCGAGATATTTCATAATATATTTTGGGGATATATCGAATAAAAAAATTAATAAAACCCCTGCTGAAAAAAAAAAAACAATAGACACCATTACAAAATTAGTAATGGTTTTACTGGTTATAATGGGACTTGTATTGGTTTTATTGGAAACTGTAATGGACCCTGTTGGTCTCTACTGGTAATTGGTTGTCTTCTACTGGTGGCTTGTTAAAACCAATAAATCCTAATGGAATATGTCTCAAAACACACTACAGAAAACCATTTTTTAATGGTTAAAAGTTGATGGTTTGTTATTTTTGTAATGATATTTTTAGTGAAAACCATTATAATATTCTGATGGTTTTATGGTGATGGTTTTATTTTATTTTTTCTCAGTAGGGACATAAGCCAGTTATACAGTGGTATTGTGGCTGCTGTGTGTCACATGACAAGCATGAGAGCCCCCTCAAAAATAATGAGTGCATGATGCCCCTGACACTAAGATACTAAATTATTTGTCAAATAAATGAAACATGATGAAACATTCATTTTAGTTGAAATTTTTATAGATTGCTTCTAGAGATTGCAGTGATACATGACATGGTGAAAAATGACTGAATGAATAATACTAGTAGGTTAAGATGAATTTTAAAATTGTGCCCCCTAAAAGCACAAGTGGCCCCTGTCTGTGGCCCCACAACAACATGTAAAAGTGAATTTTGCATAATAGGTGCCCTTTAAAGTATATTGTATCCATAATAAGTACCCTTAAAAATACGCTGAAGTGCACTCTTTTGGCAAATAACATTTAATTTGAACTTTGACTAAAGTGCAAATAAGGCTCTTATAACAACAAATAAGGCTCTTATAAGTCTCTTATTAAGTCTCTTATTCTTAATAATAATAATAATAAATACTCACGAACTCCAGGTGGGAGGCAAAAATAAGAGATTGCGAGGTACTTGTATGTGCCAAAGCAGGGATCAGTAAAGACTGTATGTGTCGCAAACACCTCACAACTTTCCAGGCCATTGCATCTTTACATGTAAAAAAGGAAGGCTTACATTAGTTTTTGTATCTTCGTCCCAGCTAACAAAAATATGCTCTGAGAACATTTTGCTAACGTTACCATTGAGCATTATTTCTGAATGCTCTCTAAATGTTTTTAATTGTTTTAAGAACATTGTTTTCTTTGTTATGCAAACATTAAAGAAAACATTAAGATAACTTTTTTAATTGTATCATAGGAATGTTACTATGCTCTTTAAACATGTAATAAGTAGTAACATTTTAAAATGTTAAACTAACATCCCAGTAACAATTTATCTATCTATCTATCTATCTATCTACCTTTTGGACACAGGAGCCAGTGCATTGGGTGAATAGCAGTTGGTGTTTTGGAGCTGTTCGGATGGACGTCCCTCAGAGCAGGTGGTTTTATCTGTACGTCCATAGTTTGCAGTATTTATCTGAATCCTACCATTTTCTACAGGGAGATTAAAATAGCATTACTTAAAGTAATCCATGTGACTCAATGTCTTGAAACATAGTGCGAGATGTGGAAAAATCACTCACCACATTTCAAATAACTGTATCCATAATGACAAGCCACTCTTGTTTCTGAAAGAAGGACAGAAGACAGTTACACAGAGAAGGAAATGATAAAGAACAGGAATTGGAGGAAGAGAGAGAAAAAGCCCAAACCTGCTGGGATGCAAATGTAGTTGGTAGTGTAGTACTTGTAGGTGCCAAAACATGGATCTCTTGGTGCAAGTCCATGAGTGTTTTAACTCACACTCTCTCAATCCATCACACCTGTTTAAGGATAAAGACAAAACTAATATAATGAAATATATACTAGTAAGTAAGCTAGCCACAGAGTAAGCAACAGAGTCATAATTCCACCCGTAATTATTCTGTCTGGAGTCACAAGCATAAAGACACTGAAAAAAATCCTTACCGTTTAGAGACTGCAGGCACATCTATTGAACACTGAGTATTAGATATTTCAGATTGTGGTCGTCCAACGCTGCAAATTTGGCTGCTTGTGCGGCCATAAGTCGCTGATTGTACACTGATCACACCAGTATCTGAACAAAAGAACATCATTACATAACGGATTACTGTTAAAACAACAAAAATAACAATAGTATAGTAAATAACTAACTGATTGTGACACATCTTACCACAACTGAGACGCTGGACAAAGCCATCACATGTAACTACAGTCTCTGAAAAATGAAAGAGTGCAGCTTCAGTGTATTATTTGTCATTTGTAACAAGGTGAGATTAACAAACTATAGGGGAGAGAACAATAAACTCCAGATACTACATTGGAAAATACTCATAAAATTAATTATAATAAATAATAAATATAGCTGCAAGCAGCGATTACCAGGGTTCAAGCATTTAAGAAAAAAAGATTTTGTGTTTACATGGCTGTAACCACCTAAATCAATGATTAAAAATAGCATTTTGGACAAATGCAGGTAATTTACCAAAGAAATATGATGATTTTAAACATTTATGACTGTTATAACGCCACCTATGGTCCAATCTCCATGAAACTTTGCATGCTTGCTATTCATATGTTAACAACATCTCACTGAGTGAGATGGGAAAGAAAATAAAAAAAGCATTTTCAAGTGCTGATCGTTGAAATGACATCCTTCTCTCTCTCTCTCTGTCACATATACACATAGACAGAAATGAAAGGTTTAATAACACTGATACACAGTAAGCATGCTAACACACACACACACAAACAAACAAACAAACAGACAGACAGACAGACACAGACACACATTGTTGTAGATATAAAATAGTGATTCTCAACTCCATTACTGGAGACCTTCTGCTGTGCGCTGCCTTGCTTATTGACCGCATCTGATTTAGATCACCAGCTTGTTAGAAGAGAGCTCCATGAAGCACTTTAATGCTTTTATGACTTTTATGCTGTTAAGGTCTAGGCCAACGTGAAATGCAGGGCTGACAATAGAACACATTCACAGTGGAGAATTCATTAAAACTGTCTCTCTCTCTCTGTCACATACACACACAGAGAGAGAGAAATGAAAGGTTTAAAAATACTTAATAAACAGTAAGCATACAAACAAACACATACACAGAAATTAAAGGTTTAATAATACTTAATACATGGCAAGCATGTTAACACACGGAGACGGAGACACACACACACACACACACACACACACACACTTTGTTGCAGATATAAAATAGTGATTCTCAACTCCATTATTAGATACCTTCTGCTCTGTGCTGCCTTATTGACCACATCTGACTTAGATCATCGGCTCATTAGAAGAGAGCTCCATGAACTGAGTGGAGTGTGTGAGATAAGAAATACATATATTATTACCAACCTAGACGTATGGCTGACAGTAAAAGACATCCGAAACGGAGAATAGGCTCACAGACACATATACACAAAAATGAAATGGTTAAACTATTATATTAATACTCAATAAGCATGCTTTCACACACACGGAGACACACACATACACAGACATACATGCACACACATTTTGTTGCAGAGATATATATTTCAAATAAATGATAAGTGACAATACTTATTGCAAGTCTTCTCTTTTTAAGAGTTTATATGTCATTTTCAGGTTTTACTGTTATAATAATCTGGCATAATTGTAAAAACTGATATGTCTGTATGAACAAAATGGCAAAACTTTGACTAAATGGGATTTCAAATGTTATAACAGTGATTTTATAATGTCTAAGCATGAATCCATCAAACCTATGAACAGTACTGTTTAAGAGCCCATTAGTGGTCTTCCGCTGCCATCTAGTGGTTATAAATTGCAATTTCTCATACAACAGTGTTTTTAACCTTTATAACTATTATAGTGTTATTTTTTGCCCAATATCTCTTCAAATTTTGCATGCTTGTTTAGAATTAAATTATGCATCATTTTACACAGTTTTGAGAACTTGTGGGCTTTCTTTTAGGATTCATAGGCCTTTGGGTATACTGTGTAAAGAACATATTATAAAATGACCGGTTTATAGTTGTCCAAATGCAAATGTTCAACATTTTTTTTGATAATAGTAATGCATTGATTTGATTGATTTTGAGTTGAAAACTGAGGGCTAGTTCACCGAAGTAGGTTTTTTAAATCATCTCAAATACTTAAAGAACAGTTTGACTGACAGCAGTGATCCTAGAAGCAAAGTTGATCAGAATGAGAGGATCTATTGTATAATATGAAGATATAGTGTATAAGTGAATATTATGAACATTTTATTGCAATTTGAGGTCATTTACTAAAGAAATACTGTGTTTCAGAGGCCTTTTTCACTGTTATAGTGCCACCTATGGTCCGATCTCCATGACACTTTGCATACTTGTTAAGAGTCATGTATCACATGTTTTTACCAAGTTTCGTACAGTTTTGAGTTTTTGCTTTTGGGTACATCTGGCCCTTTTCTAAATGACTCCGTTATTTCTTTCAAAATTCTTACAGACCTTTAGGGCCATGAGTCGAACATGCTCACCGAGTTTTGTTCCGATCGACCTCCGTTAGCCTTGTCAAATAGGTGCTCAAATTTCATTGGCAGATGGCGGCCATGTTTTTTTAGATACGCGAATGTCTTCATAGATATTTGAGCTGCTTCGGACAAAGACACTTCATAACAAATTTCAAGTCGATCAGACTAACGGTTACCCAGTTATAGTTTTTTCGATCTTATAGCGCCACCAAGTGGCAGATCAGCGCATTAAAAAAAAAAATTTGACCAAAGTTTGTGCTCATACATATGTGTACCGAGTTCGGTGAAGATATGTCATTTCGTTCACGAGTTATAGCCTGTTTCGTAAAATTGGCCCACGACTTTTAAACGTTTTGGTGCCCCATTGTGAAAGTGAGTTGAAATTGACACTTTTTTTTGATAATTATTGATTTTCAATGTCCAGAAAACATTTGGGTATATGTGGCCACGCCCCTTTTTTTTAAATGAGCCAATTATAGCTAACCAAAGGACAAAATTCTAAATGTTTTCGATAATTATTGATCTAGAGAGTCCAGAGATTATTACTGCAGTGGTTTGATCGAGATTGAGCGAAAAACCAGAGACTAGTTCACAAAAGTGGGTTTTTAACATATTTGTGAATAATTAATGAACGATTTGATTGACAGCAATGGTTCTTGAGGCAAAGTTGCTCAACATGAGGAGATCTATCAAATGATATGCATATTGTGTGGATATGTAAAACACCATGTGATTACAGAGCCAAAAAACTCGTTAGCGCCAACTAGTGGCCGATTTCTTTCAAAATTCTTACAAACCTTTAGGGCCATGAGTCGAACATGCTCACCGAGTTTCATTTCGATCGACCTCTGTTAACCTTGTCTAATAGGTGCTCAAACTTCATTGGCCGATGGCGGCCATGCTTTTTGAGATACGCCAATGTCCTCATAGATACTTATGGCACATTGGATAAAGACCCTGCATACCAAAAATCAAAGCGAAAATCAAAATTTAAACTTTTTTTGGATAATTATTGATATTCAGTGTCCAGAAAATATTTCTGCAGTGGTTTGGTTCCGATCAGGTGAAAAACCTAGGACTAGTTTGCAACAGTAGGTCTCAGATATAACTCAATTTTATGGTAAAAAAAACGACAAAAGGTGTAAGAGCTACGACCAAAAATGTGTAAAACTTGTAGTTTTTTGTACTGTAGCGCCAATGTTAGGCCGATTGGGGCGAGGCTTTGTATCTGAGTAGCGAGCAAAACTACTACGATCTGACCAAGTTTCAGCTCTCTACGCCTTACGGTTTGGGCTGCATGATCAGTTTTACCGGAGAAAAATAATAATAAAAAAAATCCTTACAATTACAATAGGGTTTCAATGCACTACGTGCTTGAACCCCTAAATATGATGTTTTTGAGAAGTTGTGCCACATGACATTTTAAAAACTGAACTAACCTAATGTTAATAATAATTCACCACATTTATTAGGTATTCATCTATAATAATTTATAGAGCAGTAATTTATCATTTGCCTGTATTTTATTTAACATCTTCTTTTTTTAATAATCAGATCCATAGTGGAATGTTTTATATTAATTTCATGTTGTTTATGTCATATTTACAGAATTTATTTATTGTCATGTGTTTTACTCTGATGGTGTTTTTTTATTTCTGTGGACACAAGAAATATTTTTCACATATTTACAGTGTATCTGTTTTGCATGTTTAGCCAGGATGATCTGTAAGCCTTACAGTCACATGCTAGATCTGACAGATATTGAAGTTGGTCAATATTTATAAAGTCTTATTATTGTGAAACAGGCTTTATAAAGCACCCTTTGTTTCCCCCTAATGCTTCACTAAACCCATCTGAAAGTAAATAGGTTAATTACATATAACAGTGTTCAAAAAAACCTAGGAAATAATAATAAAAGATTATGTGAAACTACTTCATAATGCTTTCTATTCAAAACTTTAACTCTTTTAATATGGCTTTTTTTTCATTATGATATCAGAAAAGTTGTTTCACACCAACATTTTTACTGTATGCCTCAAAGAAAATAACAAAAAATTTAATTCAGAAATGTAAAATTGCTACAAAAGTGCTACGAGTTGACTGTAAGACTGCAAGTTTGCATAATATAAAAATATATGTAAATTTATTAGATCTAATTGAAAAATACAGTTGTAATTTTTTTTTTTTAAAGTAAAGTACATGAAATGAGTGATGAATGAATGATCATGTGTTTAGCATGTTTAGTCAACATGATCTATATGCCTTACAGTCACATGCTAGATCTGATAAAGTAAGTTATAGCTCTGGAAAGTCAATATTTATACAGTCTGTTGTCTGATCTGTCGGCCAGATTTGATAAAGCACCTTTGGTTTTCCCCAAATATAGCCATTACCTCATTGAATACATCTTTGTAGAATGCCCATGAATTGAATAAAGACATTTTTATAACATCCTAAACCGCAGACTCCTCCATTTTCTAAACTGACAGAAATGTCCTGAGAAAATACCAAATTTGCTGCAAACAAAATGACGTGGAAACAGAACTGCACTTTTAACAACATGCCCTGATTATACACAAATTAGCTAAACATTTCCTTCATATCACAACCCATGAAAAACACTTTAATCTGTTGCCACACAGGCAAACTCTCATATCTGCTAAGACAAACCTCAAGCTCAAACTCAAAACTGACTGTCAGGTATGTGGAAACCAGCGATCGAACTATAACATCAACACTGTCTAACATGAGTAAAATGCTTAGAAATAATAAAAACTAATCATTGTGTATTTTTAGCCCTCTGCCTACTTATTAACTTTTTCAAATTGTGTGTCATTGTGTTTGTTGTCAATGTATACAATCTGCACAGTATGCTGTTTCATTTTACCATTTAACCACCATTTTACCATTTAAACAAGTGATTTAATAAATAAATTCGCTTCCTTTAAAGGTTTTGAGAATTCTTTCTTTTATCACTGTAGTGCTGAAAGCTAAAGTGACTATAACCTTAATTCACTAATTGATCACTGTAGTGAGTTAAAACCAACATTTAGTATCTTGTCTTTTCAGCTCTAAATTTCAAAGTTTTTGAGTCTATGTTTTACTTTTGTACACATTAGTTTTTATTATAATAATAATAGCTTTGAATGTCTAATCACATTGGATTCACATGAATAAATAAAAATATCATCCGTTGATTGAATTTTGTTCAGATGATTGGTTCAAAATAGCAGTAAACCCTTACATAATACTTTGGTAAGACATTTACAATGAACTCCATTTTACAGGCTTTGCGCAATCAAAACTGACACCGTTTACTTTGTTAGCGCACATTGTTAGTCTTGAGGTGAAAAACGTATTCCTTGCAAGTTAATCCACAGAAAAAAAAAAAAATTATTGTCTTTGTAATCTTTAATCAAAAGCACAACATTTGATTCCGTTCTGGAATGGCATTCCTTTTCTGATGACGTCAGTTTGACGGTTTGGGCAGAATATCCATAATCCCCTCCAGTTTGCAATGAGCAGAGATAGAGAGGAGGTGCTCTGTAATAATGCCTCGCCCTCTATTCAATATTCAATTTCAGGAGGAAATACTCACAATTCTCAAGTCAGGAGTGACTTCCGATTCGTACAGACTTTAAACAGTGACCAATGAAAAGTTCCCAATAAGCCCCTCTCGTGATTAAATAGTCGCTAACTGATCGTTATATCATACATATATGCATACTCTTTTCTTTCCATATGGAGAAACCTACTTACATAACTTATAGACCAATTTTGTGATTGTAAACAGTGTTGATGTTTTTTGTGGGCGGAGCCTATCTGGTGGCAAAAAAATTACCATTTAAAGAATTAAAAAAAGGTACATTTGAGGTTGTATTTCAAAATTCTGGCCTTATATATCACTGAATGAGTTACATGTCATTTACCCAGGGTTCCTACACATTTTCCATTTCAAAATTCCATACTTTTCCAGACTCAAATTTCCAAACCTCTTGGTAGATTTTCAGACTATATTTAACATAAATGGCTCAAAGAGCATTATTTTCAGCTTTATATTTGGTATATAGTACAGTCATCTGTAAATATTTTTATTTTCTCATGGTTTTTTTCATTGATTTTCTCGAAGTGACAACTTACAGAGTCCCTAAAATAAAAAATAAAAAATAAATAAAAAATACAGACTTTTACATGCACACAAGAAACTTTTGTACCATGTGTTACATTTATAATAATCGTTGATATTAATAAGTTAGGGGGCTACAGAAGGTACATGTGCAACACTAACCACATATTTTTGTGATTATATCATTGTCTGATATCCATTCATTTCTTCTTCTTTTTTCTTACTATTTAACTAAACAGTTATTTTAAGAACTACCATTCTTTCTCCGGCTCTCTGGTCTTCACCTTTTGTGTACCTGGCTATCAGTTAAGAAGGCAGGTAAATAGCCATTGCATTTCCAAACCTACTGAGCCCCTAAAGCAGTGGTTCTCAACCTTTTTTGGGCCAGCGCCCCCCTACCCATTATCCAGGTCCCTCAACCCCCCATAAAATTAAAAAAAAAAAAACAGTCTAATTGTCTTCACTGAACATTACAGTTGATTATTATTTTGTTTATAATGAGAACTGTTATTTTTACAGTATGGGGTCATTATGAATTTTAAGAAATTAAGTTAATTTAAGGATCCATTGAGTTGATCAAATAAGACAGTGAAGTACTTTTTTTTACAGTGAAATATTTGAAAATAAGTGTAGTTTTTAAGCATGTTGGTGATTTTCATTACTACAGTTTCAATGATGTTGAGATCTGATATACCTTGCCCCAAATTTAAAGAGACTTGATAAAAAAAATAATAATAATATTCTGTTTAGAATATATCCACAGGGGCATTTAAAAAAATTAAAAAAATAAAAATAAATAAATACAAGATTTTAGTTTGTTCTTCTGTTCGTGGAACTCTTGAAGACCCTTTTACTGCTGTAATATTGATGTTTTCAATAAGCTTTCAGTGAAAAATAACAATATTTATCCCTTGGTTTTAAAAAAATCCCCCCCCCCTTTCTTTAGAATATATTGAATTTCCTTTTTTTTCTGACATAGTAGACATGGTAATTTTGGTGGGTAAACCACATTTACACTTGCAAATGGAAGAAATATAAACCCTCTTTTACTATATTTCATAAATTCTGTGACAATATTTCAAAGTTTGCTTACAAATACTTCAAAGTACAACCCCAATTTCAGAAAAGTTGGGATGTTTTGTAAAATGCAATAAAATCAAGATCCTGTGATTTGTTAGTTCTCTTTAACTTTTATTTAATTGACAGAATTACAAAGAAAATATTTCCAATGTTTTTGCTGACCAACATAAATGCATTTTATAAATATAAACAAATTTTAATGTTGATGGCTGCAACACACTCCAATTAAGTTGGGACAGAGACGAAATAAAAATGAAAAGGCTATAGAATTTCCAAATTAAATTATTTTGAAACAGTTCACAGTAAGCAGGTGAACTAGGCCAGGGTATCATGTTTGGGTATAAAAGGATCATCTCAGTCTCAGTCATGGCTCATCACTTTGTGTCAAACAAATTTAAAAAAATCACATTTCTCAATGCAAAATCACAAAGAATTTAGGCCTTTCACCAACTACCATACTGTGAAAAGATTCAGGGAATCCAGAGAAATCTCAGTGTGAATTTACCTTTGAGCCCTCAGATGGCATTGCATGAGAAAACATCATGCTGCAGTGTTAAATATAGCCACAAGCGCTCAGGAGTACTTGAGAAAACTGCTGTCACTTAACAGTCTGCTGCTGCATCAAGAAATGCAACTTGAATCTCTGTTACTCAAGGAGAAAGCTGTCAATTTTATGCAGTGATAACACCAGATTCTCAGGACCAGCCCATCTCAGATAGTCAAAAAGACAGTGAAAATGTGTGCTGTGCTCAAATTAGTCCACATTTCAAGGTTCAAGGTTCAAGGTTCTTTATTATTTGTCACATACACAATCATACAGGGTATAATCAGTAGTGAAATGTAGGTCAGGACAGGTCCGCTCAATGGACAGTGCAGAAAAAAAATATGAAACATAACACGAGAATATATGTATTTATATAAATAGGAAGAATTAGATAAAAAGTAAGAAAAGATAAAATAAAATAAATTAAAATAAGGAGTAAAATGTGCAATGAAATAAATTTTGCAATACAGTCTACTGTGAATTTAATAAATATGAATATGAACAGGGATGTGCAATAGGAATGTGCAAACAGGTTGTACCGGGTAAGTACACATAGCAGCAGTGCGGATGATGGAGAATAATGAATGGATTTACAGTTTATTAAATTAAATTGAGTCCTCTAGTTGTTATGAGACTGAGTTTAGGAGTCTGATGGCCTGGGGGAAGAAGTTCCTCCTTAGTCTCTCAGTTTTTGCCATCATGCTCCTGAAGCGCTTGCCAGATGGCAGTGTGATGAAGAGGTGGTTACCGGGGTGATTTGAGTCCTTGATTATTTTTGCAGCTCTGCTTTTGCAGCGTTTGGGGTAGATGTCCTGCAGAGAGGGGAGGGCAGACCCTGAGATGCTCTGCAGAGCTTTGCAGTCTTGATTTGTGGCATTACTGAGATGCACTGGGTCAATACACTTTCTATGGCCCCTGAATAGACAGTTTTCAGGATTGCTGGTGAGACCCTGAATTTCCTCAGCTGCCGCAGATGGTACAGTCTTTGCCTGGCTTTCTTGACCTGTGTTTGAATGTGTGCAGTCCAAGTCAGGTCCTCGGAGATGTTTACACCGAGGTACTTGAAGCTGCTCACCCTCTCCACAGGGCTCCCACTGATCATAAGAGGGGTGTAGGGCCGCTGCTGTCTCTTCCTGAAGTCTACAATCAGTAGTTTTGATCACATTCAGAGAGAGACAGTTGTCCTGGCACCATGATGTAAGTCTCTCTACCTCACCCAAGTATGCGGTCTCATCATTGTTGGAAATGAGGCCCAGAACCACAGTATCATCAGCAAATTTAACAATGGAAGTGGAGCTGTGAGAGGACACACAGTCGTGTGTGTAGAGAGAATAGAGCAGGGGACTCAGGACACAGCCCTGCGGGGCTCCTACATTCAGGGTGATGGAGTTGGAGGTGAACTGGCCTACTTTCACCACTTGTGGTCTGCCGGTGAGGAAGTCTTGAATCCAGTCACAGAGTGAAGTGTTTAGGCCGAGGTCTGAGAGTTTGACAGCTAGTTTGGTGGGGACTATAGTGTTGAAAGCTGAGCTATAGTCAATGAATAGCAGCCTGACATAGTTGCCATTTTTGCTGTCAATATGTGTGAGGGACGAGTGCAGTACCTGAGAGATGGCATCATCAGTAGACCTGTTTGGGCGATAGGCAAACTGAAGAGGGTCCAAAGTAGCAGGAATGGAGGAGCATATGTGTTTCTTTAAAAGTCTCTCAAAAACCTTCATGACTGTTGATGTGAGGGCAACTGGGCGATAGTCATTCAGGCAAGAGGGTTTACTGACCTTAGGCACAGGGATGATGACAGATTTCTTAAATGAGGTGGGAACCACAGAGGTAGTAGCAAGGGACTCATTAAAGATGAGTCAACTCAACTTGTTTCTTGGCAAAAATGGATGTTGAGTTTTCAGTCCCAAAGACCAAAGCTACCATCCAGATTTTCATCAGTGACAGATGCAAAAGCACACATCTCTCAAGGTATGGGGGTGCAGCAGAGCAAACAGCATGGGTGACTGGCTTATGTGTTAAGGTGCCATTGACATGGAGGCATTTACTGGGATTGTACAGAGATATATAGTGCCATCACGTCTTTCATGGGAAGTCCATGGTTATTAGATCAAGACAATGCCAGCTCTCATTCTGCATGTGCTACAACAACATGGTTTCATAGACACATGTGCATGTGACTGACTGGCCAGCAGACCTGTCGCCTATTGAACATGTACGGCCCATCATTAAAAGAAGAATCAGACAACGATGACCACAGACTGATGGCCATCTGAAGTCTTGTATCTAGTGAGATTGGGCAAAATTTTGCTCACAAAACTTTTAAGAATTAGTATCCTCAATTCCCAAACAATTAAACATTGTAATTAGAGGGAAAGATGACAATGTCAAACATGCCTCTGTCCAAACTCTTTTGGAGTGTGTTGCAGCCATCAAAATCAAAATTAGTTTATATTTACAAAATA
Source organism: Onychostoma macrolepis (assembly GCF_012432095.1). Classification (NCBI taxonomy): domain Eukaryota; kingdom Metazoa; phylum Chordata; class Actinopteri; order Cypriniformes; family Cyprinidae; genus Onychostoma; species Onychostoma macrolepis. Next base: position 7,284,935 of record NC_081162.1, read on the forward strand.
AAATTTGGCCAGTAAAAACATTGAATATTCTTCTGTGTACTTCAGTCAATTAAATATAGGTTAAAGAGAATGAGCACATAACATTTTCTTGATTGTATGGCATTTCACAAAACGGCCCAACTTTTCTGGAATTGGGGTTGTAGAAAGATGGGAAACATGTGTTTCTCATTTTCAAAATAGTTATTATTTTAGTGCAGTCCTGATTTATATATTTCTTATATCAATTAAATAATTAAATTATCAATTAAATTTCAAATCTAGCCTTTTTGTCATTGTGGTGTGCCAGCTATAATAACAAAAAGAATAAAAATTTCTTGAGCAACAATCAGCATGATTTCTGAGGGATCATGTGACACTGAAAGCTGGAGTAATAGAGCTTTAGCATGAGAGGAAAACACATTTGAAAATATATTCAAATAAAAAGCAGTTCTTTCACATTGTAGATTTGCTGTTTTTACTGTATATTCTATCAAATAAATGCAAACTTGCTGCAGAAAGGATTTGTTTCAAATCCATTACTGACCTTTTTTGAATGGTGGTATAGGCTATATTTTATTTATAATATATATCTTAAAAGCATGTATTTTAACCCATATAACACTGAATGGCAAATGACATTCATGACATATTTGATTTGACTGGACTTGAAATATTATCATAAGTTTCCCAAGGAGAAAAAAAAGGCTCGTGAATATAAATTAGGCTATATTTTGTGCGTTGAATAAACTCTAAACTAGAGAATAAACTAGAAATGTGTCAATCAGCAAACAAAAAGCATTTCTATTATTTTTTCTAAACAAGAAAAAGCATCTTTTTGCTTTGTGTCTAAATGTATATTGGTTTCACGGGAAGTTCATCAGCTGCGCTACAGAAAGCCAAGCGAACACTGAAGTAAAGAGTCGTTGCTATGGAAATGATACACCGTCTAGTCTAGTCTATAATTCTTTCTATTTTCTCTATATGTTGTATAACCTCCTAAAACATTTGCACATCCATAATTCTATTTTATCTATATTTTTATTACCATAGTTATTGTGTTTAATGCATTGTCTATTCTGTTTATTATTAGCCTTATATTTCATTCTATTACCTTAAATTATATGCATGACTACACTTTCATCAATTACGGCTCGTGTACAGACGAGCGCTTCAGTCCTGTTCGTTCCATTGAAACCACAAAATAAAATGCACGCAAACATGTCCCTGCCCTTGATATACAATCACTGATGAACGCATTTGGTTTTAATTACTAAAAAGAAGCACAGACGATATGACATGCTTAACAATATATCTACCACCTGAGTATTATTCCACTGGCAAGCTTTCAGCAGAGCTGCATACATCACTGTCCTGAAGAATTTGTACTAGGATATATAATTATTTTGATGTATAGATGTAACTATTGCATTAAAAACGTTTCTATATGAATTCCATGTCAATAAATTAAACTCAATAGACTATTCAAATTGATTTGTGATGTCATATATGCTATTTTTGGCTTGTTTCACCAAGTGCAGTGTAAAATGCACACATCAGATACAGGTCACTTTTAAAAGAAATGTAAGCACGTCGTCCAAAAAATCGGATATAGTCACAAAATCGGAAATTGGCCATCAAGACCTGCAGTGTAAATGCAGCCTAAGTGCTTCACGGTCTATTTGGGCATATATAGGAAACTTGTGTGACAGCACTGCACCAATTCCATATGGCGAGGCATCGCACGCCAGCCTGAGGGGATGCGTTGAAGTGTGTCAGCACTACATCAGAAGATATGAGCCTTTTGGTCTCTTGGAAAGCTTGCTCACAGCTGTCTGACCATTTCCACTGTGTCCTTGTTTGTAATAGTGTGTTCAAAGGATGTAGTACAGTGGAGAGGTTTGGAAGAAATTTGTAGTAATGGTTCACAAGTCCGAGATATGATGGGAATTGAGACATGTTCTGTGGGTGTGGTGCATTCAGCACAGATTCAATTTTGTACTGTGACTTGTGCAGACCATCTTTATCTATCACATGACCACCGTAAGAAATCCGAGACTTAAAGAACTCACATTTTTCTTTGTTGGCTCTTAGTCCATACTCACACAATCTCATCCGCACCCGTTGCAAGTTTTGGAGGTGATCTGTATCATCCTTCCCCGTTACAATGATATCGTCCAGGTAACACTGCGTTCCCGGGATACCCTGCAACACCTGGTCCATTGCTCTCTGCCACAAAGCAGGGGCTGAGGCAATTCCAAAAACAAGACGGTTGTACTGATAGAGCCCTTTATGTGTGTTGATCAAAAAAATCTCCATTTGGAGGTAAGCTTGGGCCAGGTCAATTTTTGAGAAGTGTTCTCCACCGGACAAGGATGCAAAAATGTCTTCAATACGTGGCAGGGGACACTGTACTGCATGAAGTGCTGGATTAATGGTCACTTTAAAATCCCCGCAAATTTGCGCATTGGCAAAACGTTGGCCCCTTAGCGCTGGCCCTGCATGGGCAGCCCTCATTTAGCCTCGAGGAAGCCCTCACAAGGCCCACACAGGGCCCGCACAATTAATCTACAACAATACATCTGTTTCACTATCAATACTTCTCAGCTACTATAACTTAAGTCTTTGGGAAAAACAGTTACCATAAATCTGAAATGGATAACTAATGTCTGTGTTGTCAAAAATGTACAGTAGTCAAAGGGATTTCAAATCAGTTTATTAAATACAAAATAGAAAACATTCAATTCAGGTTAATACAGCTACATATAGGCAAAAATGTAAATACACAAAAGTACAAATAAAAAAAGAAAGCAGTGTAAGATTGTAGGATTTCGTCATGTGAAAGTTGGTGTGTGCAAAAGTCTTATCTGTAGTACATCAATGTCCAAACACTGTCCATAGCTGAAGTTGGCTGATAGCAAATGAATAATCCAACCTCTTGTAATGAAAACACACCACAGCTCTCAAACACCAGACTCCTCCTTACCAGGAATAGTCAAAAATAGTCCAGACTGGTCTCACGTCGAAAAGCACTTTAATTCCATATTCAAACTGGACCATGATGTGGTGATCTCACCAATAAAGAGTCCTTCTAGAATGCTTACAAATACACTGTCTTACGCTCTTAGCATTAATCAAGGTTATCTTTCCCTCAAAACCAAAAACACACTTCTTTAGAGACATTCTTCCCGAGCGAGTCCTGTACAGTGCAGCCAAATGAAGCGCGTTGATGGGCACGTCTCGAGCTGGTCGATGCGTGCACGGGCGCGTTCTTCCAGAGAAACGCCCATATAAGGTCCTTTTGATCTTTTATTTAAAAAATTCACAAAAAATCTAACCTTTCATTGGATAATAAGAATTTAAAATGGGGGGAAATATCATTATGAAATAAATGTTTTTCTCTAATACACATTGGCCACAATTAACGGCACCCTTTTATTCAATACTTTTTGAAACCTCCATTTGTCAGTTTAACAGCTCTCCTAAATGTTCTCCTATAATGGCTGATGAGGTTAGAGAACACCTGACAAGAGATCAGAGACCATTCCTTCATCCAGAATCACTCCAGACCCTTTAGATTCCCAGCTCCATGTTGGTGCTTCCTCTCTTCAGTTCAACACTCATTTTCTACAGGGTTCAGGTTAGAGGACTGGAATGGCCAGAGCAGAAGCTTGGTTTTGTGCTCAATGACCCATTTTTGTGTTGTTTTTGAGGTTTGTGTTTGGATTATTGTACGGTTGGAAGATCCAAACATGGCCCATTATAAGATTTCTAACAGAGTCAGTCACTTATTGATTTTACATTTGTTGGTATTTGATAGAATCCATGATCTCATGTGTCTAAACAAGATGTCCAGGACCTCCAGCAGAAATATAGGCCCACAACATCAAAAATACAGCAGTATATTTAATTGTACACATGGGGTACCTCTTATCCCTGTGTTCACCAAACCCATCTTGAGTGTTTGCTGCTAAAAAGCTCATTTTTTAGTTTCATCTGACCATAGAAGCCAGTCCCATTTGAAGTTCCAGTCGTGTCTGATAACTGAATATGCTGGAGTTTGTTTTTGGATGAGCGAGGAGAATCTTTCTTGAAACCCTCCCAAACAACATGTGGTGATGTAGGGTCTGTTTGACAGTTTTTTTTTTTTAAGGTTTTCTCTCCCCGAGACTCAACTATTTTCTGCAATTCTCCAGCTGTGGTCCTTGGAGAGTCTTTAGCCACTCAAACTCTCCTTCTCACCGTGCATTAGGGCGATATAGACACACATCCTCTTCCAGGCAGTTTCGTAACATTTTATGTTGATTGGAAATTCTTAATTATTGCCCTGATGGTGGAAATGGGAATTTTCACTGCTGTAGCTCTTTTCTTAAAGCCACTTCACTAATTTGTGAAGCTCAATAATCTTTTGCTGCACATCAGAAATATATTCTTTGGTTTTTCTCATTGTGATGGATGATTAATGGAATTTGGGCTTTGTTTTCCCTCCTATTTATATTTCTGTGAAACAGGAAGCCATGGCTGGATAATTTCATGTTCATAATCACCCTGGAGTGCTCAAAATTGTAAATATGAATGGGAATATACTTCTGAGATATTTTACTTACTTTAATAATTGTGTCCAACGTGTATTTGAGAAAAACATTTATTTCATAATTATATTTTCCCACATTTAAAATTATTAAGATGCAAGCGAGCAGAGCCCAAGAAGAGGCTCCAGAAAAGAGGTAGCAAAATGAAAAAGACACAGAGCAACAGTTGCAATCTTCTTTTATCCCTTCCTTGACCATGTGACTAAAACCCAAATGTGAGACATTCAAACTGACCGATCAGCAGATTACAGCTTCACCCACTGGCCAAAGGTGTGACAATTAGTAGACCCCCCAACGCATACACATCTTGGCCTACAGGCCTTGATCAATATCAGCCCCTCTGTGTCTTCAGGAATGCCAAATGGCCCTTTTTGTTACTCAAGATATGTTTGGGACAGGAAAGCAGAAGTCTTTGATTATTTTCAACCATACAAAAGGTATGATGTCCCTTTCCTAAACAAGGTTATTTGTTTGCTTTCAAATTATAAATACATGTAAACCATGTGTTTTTTGTTTGCATGTTCTTGCCCCCACACCTAGCTATTGAACACACTGGATTATATAGATATGAAAAAAAATATGTATATAATAATAATAATAATAATAATAATAATATAATTACATCCTCAATCACATTGATATACAACCATTCATTTTAGTTTTTAGCAATATTAACTACAAAAATGAATGCCATGTCCACCCTATCGAGTCTAAGTGGCCGACAGGGTGGACATTTTGAGCTTCAATTAGCATATTAACTTACAACAAACTGTGACTAGCTAAATAGTTAGTCTGGTTGATGAAGAGAACTTGGTATATTAAAACAAGCATATTTTGCTCATAAAGGTAAGAATAATACATAGTTCGGAACTGTAAAGGGTCTATTATTTGTGTGCACTGACAATATCAAGAAAATGGGCTTTTGTAAAATAAAGAAAACAAATAGGATGCGCTTTCTGCCATCTCTGTCTTGAACAGGAATGCTTCACAAAAATGAACCGAAACTCAGCAAATATTTTCCTTATAAATTATGAATATATCTATCGAAATCTTTAAATGACTACAAAATGAAATAATTCAAATCCAAAACAAAAACTTTTTCATTATGTAATCCGTAAAGACGCATTTCTTGCAATATGCAAGGAGATGGCAAGTCAGGATTGTCAACTTCAGTTTCACTTACTCAGAAAACACTTCTTCTTACTATTTCCCCCAGACACAATTATTTTAGGCTAACTTCTGCTCGGGCTTTGCACAAGATTGGGCGCTCTTGTCATGGTGCATGACAAGAGCGCCCATTGTGCTTTAAAAACAAGTGATTTAAGCTATTGAAATGCAAACAACAGCATGAGCTGTCTGTTTCTGAGCGTGATTTCTGAAATTGGGTCGGATCGAGGTTGGTTCATATACACACCTTAAACGAACCGTACCAGAGTGTGTTTAGAAGCGGACCGAGACCTTTCAGCTGGGTCTCGGTACGGTTGTTTGGTGCGCACCAGAGTGCAATTGCTGTATTCACACCTACCCAAAAGATCCGCACCAAGGGGGGCGTAGCGACATCTTTATACAGGAAGGCACTATCTTAGTAGGGGTGAACAATTAACGCGTGAGTCCATAGTATAAGGTATTCATCTTTTATTTTCACCAGATCCTAGTCCATAAAATCAGCAGTTGCGAAATAGCTTCATTGCTAAACATTAGCACGCCACACGAACACACGGTCTGAAAATTGTATCCGCTTCCCCTTACTGACTCCACCTACCACTTTACCTGCCCTAAATCCGTAATTTCAGTGATTATAATAAGTCTTCATTCACAAATTCATAACATTAATACTCAAACACAAATCATACATAGGTAATTATCAATTATCATCAAACATAAACTTAATTATATTCAAACTATTAAATTAGTCCGTTCAGTCCAAAATATGATAATAGAAAAAATAATGGCTCCAACATTCCGGCCCCTAATTGTCAATTGTGACAATTCTGATAATTGTTTCAAAAAGGAGCCATAGTTTTAAACAAAAGTAACAAAAGAGAAAAAATAAATAAATAAATAATAATTAAAAAAAAAAGTCTTCTAGCTGGTTTCTTTGGATTCTCATGACATGTCTTTGAGAAAGTGAGAACAAAGAACAGTATCCTGGAGAGACCTATTAGCAAATTATGCTTTAACTCGGCGTACATACCCTTTTCTGTCCGGGAATGTCTCCAAAACTCGACCTAAAGGCCAAGAATTCCGTGGTGCAGTATCATCGACAATGAGAACAATATGCCCAGTTTTAAGGTTTTTTTTGTCTTTATTCCACTTCTGCCTCTCCTGCATTAGTGGGAGGTACTCTCTAACCCATCGTTTCCAGAAAAGATCGCAGATGTACTGTACTTGTTTCCATCTTCTTCTGGAATAGATGTCGTCCTTCTTAAAAATCCCAGGAGGCAAAATAGGAATTCCTTTCAACTGAAGCAAATGATTAGGAGTTAAGGATTCTGGATCATTGGCATCCTCTGAAACTGTAGTAATTGGACGATTGTTAAGTATGACTTCCACTTCACATAAAGCTGTCTCAGGACGGAGCACAGGATCTTTTTGAGAATTCAAATGATTCGTTCCCATACACCTCCATGATGAGAACCTAAAGGAGGATTAAAAGTCCACTTCACATTCTCTCTCAGCAGTGCCCTCTGTATTTTGTCTTGGTTGATGTCAGCAAGTGCCTCTCTCAATTCTCGCTCTGCTCCAATGAAGTTGGTTCCATTATCCGAAATTAACTCTTTAACTTGACCCCTTCTACACACAAATCTTCTGAGAGCACAAATACAGAAATCTGTGTTCAAGGAATAGGCCATATCGAGATGAACAGCTCTACTATTGAAGCATGTAAATATCACTCTGTACCTTTTAACATGTGCTCTTTACCTCTATGGGACCAAAATAATCGATTCCAACGTGACTGAAGGGTGGTAAATCAGGAGTGATTCGATTCAAAGGCAAATCTGCCATCTTCTGTTCAATTGCAGATCCATGCCAACGTCTACAGAATAGACAATCTCCAATAACCTTCCTGACAGTAGTATTACCTCTGATAATCCAGTATCTTTTATGGAGTTTAGCAAGCAGTTGGCTTCTACCACAATGTCCTGACATCTTGTGAATATGGTCTATTAATAGTCTACACAAACGACTTTCATTGGGTAGAATAGCTGGATGCTTAAACTCTTCTGGCATAGCCATCCTGCTCAACCTCCCGCCAACTCTTAAGATGCCATTATCTAGGATCGGATCCAACTTATAGATCCTGCTACTGGTTTTCACTGCATGACCTTTGCTTAACAAAGTTATTTCATCTTCAAAGCTCTGCTGTTGAACATGACGAACAAGAGATTCTTCAGCAAGTACCAGATCTTCCATGGCAATGCACTCTGTGCTCACTCACCTGGACAATAAGAACACTTATGCACGTATGCTGTTTGTTGACTTCAGCTCAGCATTCAACACTGTCATCCCAACCAAGTTAATAGCCAAACTTGGAGACCTGGGCATCAATACCTCAATGTGCAACTGGATTTTGGACTTCCTGACCAACAGACCCCAGAATGTTTGATCAGGATTCACCTGCTCCACATCCATCATACTTAACACTGGTGTACCACAGGGCTGTGTGCTAAGCCCGTTTCTCTACTCCCTCTTCACCTCCGACTGCAAGCCTGTGTATGGATCTAATTCCATCGTCAAGTTTGCAGACGACACCACGGTGATTGGCCTCATCAGTAACAACGATGAGATTGCCTATAGGGAGGAGATCCAGCACCTGGCCACATGGTGCACTGAAAATAACCTGCTCCTCAACACCACCAAAACGAAGGAGCTCATCGTGGACTTCAGGAAGGAGTCAAGAGGCACACATGACACCATCCACATCAATGGAATGGCTGTTGAGCGTGTCTCCAGTTTCAAGTTCCTGGGGATCCACATCTCGGCGGACATGTTGTGGAAAACCAACACCTCCAGCCTGGTCAAGAAGGCTCACCAGCGCCTCTTCTTTCTGAGGACACTGAGGAAGAATCAGCTCTCCTCGGCTATCCTGGTGAACTTCTATCGCTGCGCAATAGAAAGCATCCTGACCAACTGTGTCACAGTATGGTATGGGAGCTGCTCTGTTGCGGAGCGCAAGGCACTGCAGCAGGTGGTGAAAACTGCCCAGCGCATCACAGGGACTCCACTACCTGCCATCGAACACATCCAGAGGAAACGCTGTCTGCATCGAGCTCGCAGCATCCTTAAGGACTCCTCTCACCCAGCCCACAGACTGTTTTCTCTCCTGCCCTCCGGCAGGCGTTTCAGATGCCTCCGGACCAGGACCAGCAGATTAAAGAACAGTTTCTTCCCCAGAGCTGTCTCTTTACTGAACTCTAACCCCCGTTGATCCACTTCCTCATATATTGTTAACTCTTCTCTCCTACCTCACATCGGCCTTATTTGCACTACTGAATGTAAATTTTTATTACAGTAACAACTGTTTACTTTTGTATCTTGCACTACCATACCTAAATTGGATTATGCTCATTTGCACTGCCGACTGTTGTTTACATTATCAATGTTTACATTAACATTTTGCACCGTATGTCTAATTGTAATATGCAATCACTTCCACTGCACTTTTACACCTTGTTTATAGTAATAGCCATCTGTATATATATTATATTGATAGTACATATCACCTGTAAATTCTGTTTATAGTAATAGCCATCTGTATATTTATTCACTATACATATTCACCTGTAAATTCTGTTTATAGTAATAACCATCTTTCTATATATATTTATACATATATTCAGTACATATCCTTGTCCTGCACTTATTCAACCATTGTATATCCTGCACTTGCTGCTATTGCACTTCTGGTTAGACCTAAACTGCATTTCGTTGCCCTGTACCTGTACTTGTGTAATGACAATAAAGTTGAATCTAATCTAATCTAATCTTCCACTGACAAAGTTTGGGAACCAAGCTGAGATTTGATTTTAATCATGTGGTTGTCAAGTACTTCCTGAGGTTTAGGATGTTGTATAAAAACGGCTATTGCTTCCTTCCGCTTTTGACTCAAGTGCAGAAGCATATTCCTACATTTCAACAGCCATGCGGTTGCTCGTCGCAGTTTTTCCCATGATGAAAAATGTTCTACTAGCCTACTGGATGGAGTTGAATTAGCTGTAATGATAGTAAAAACAGCAGTTGTTCTCTTTATCTCTGGATCACTATCTGAAATGCAAAGTGACTCTTGAAGCAATTCAGGCCAGTCTGCAGCAGGACTTTTCAAATATTCTGGACCTCTCAGCCATCTTCCATCATTCTTAAATAAGCTAGACCTTACGCCTCGAGAGGCATCATCAGCAGGATTGGCGGCAGAATTCACATAAAGCCACTGAAACTTCTGTGACAGATTTCTGATAGCTGAAACTCTGTTGGCTACATATGTCTGAAATCTGCTAGTATCATTCAAGATATATTTAAGGACTGATGTACTGTCCGTCCAGAACACCGAATCATCCAGAACAAACTCCAATTCTTCCTTCAGCATTCTGTCGACTTTCAATTCAAGTCTAGGGATGGTCATCACTTTTAGTGGGGCCACTCTTGCTTTGCCCATCACAAAAACAACATGGACAGACCCACTGATGTCTGCAAGATGTAAATTGCTAGCCGTACCATAGCCAATTTCGCTAGCGTCGCAGAAGTGATGTAATTGAGCACTATATATTTTCCCAAAGTTGTTGGGTATGAAGCATCTATTGAAGCTCAAATTTGAAAGTAGCTTAAGCTCCTCTAGCCACTTATCCCATTTTTGTGCAAAGTCTGCAGGAATTTCTTCATCCCATCCGTAATTCATCCTGCACAACTCTTGTCCAATCCTTTTAGCTGGCAGCATTACAGGAGCAAGGAATCCGAGCGGGTCATAAACCGAATTGGTAACCGACAAAATACCTCTTCTGGTAAATTGTTGTTGTTTCAGAGTTGTATTGAAAAGAAAGGTATCGGACTCTGTATCCCACTGAAGTCCCAGTGCGCTATCCACAGGAAGTTCATCTCTGCGCAAGTCGAGATGTCTCACTTCTTTAGATCTCTCCTCCTCAGGGATGGAAGCTAATACATTGCGGCTATTACTAACCCATTTGGTAAGTTTCAATCCACCAGTAGCACATACTGCAATAAGCTCCTGCACCAACACAATGGCTTGTCTTTCATCCGAGACAGACTTGAGGCAATCATCCACATAAAAGTTGTTATAAATTGTGGATGAAACTTCTGCATCAACTTTGCCTTCGTTATCATCTGCTGTCTTCCTTAGTGCAAAGTTGGCACAACTAGGAGAAGAAACAGCTCCAAAGCGGTCATTCTAAACGCTTCCAGCGGTTGATTGATATCACCTTTAGGCCACCACAGGAATCTTAAAAAAATAAATAAAATCAAGGAACTCCTCAGGAACCTTAATTTGGTGAAACATTCCCTCGATATCTGCCATCACAGCTATAGATTCTTGGCGAAACCGGAGGATTACACCTAAAAGGGTATTCGTGAGATCTGGACCCTGCAACAGTTCTGAATTCAGTGAGATACCTTGAAATGAGGCTGCACAATCAAATACCACTCTGATTTTCTTTTTCCTTTTATGGTAAACTCCATGATGGGGGATGTACCATACTCTACCATCATTTCTGTCGAGCTCCTCTTCTGGTACTTTCTCTGCATAACCCTTCTTTAAGATGTCGCCAATAAAGTCCCTGTAGTCAGATAAGAATGCTTCATCCTTCCCAAATCTCTTGAATATACTTAAGACTTGTTGTTCTGCAGACTTTTTGTTGTCAGGCAGGGTGATGTCAGATTTACGAAATGGAAGGCATATTTGGTAATGACCATCTCGTTTAGCAACAGAGTTGTTCACGATTTCCAAAAATCTCCGATCCTCAAAAGACAGTTCTGGTTTCTCATCATATGCTTGCTCTGGGAAGTCATTATTATACTGCTCTTTAAGTAATTCATCCAGTTTAGCCACTGAGATTCTATTAGAAGACACCAATGGTCATCCTTGAGCATCTGTGCATGAGTTACCACTCAATGGACCATTAACAAGCCATTCTAAACATGTTTGGACCGCATAGGGACCATCCTTTTGGCTGTTAATGATCCTCAAGGGTTCCATCGCATTTGGGACATTAACCCCAATCAACCGATCAATATCTGCTTCTATGGAACACAATCGAACATCTTTCAGATACGGACATCTCTTTATGTCCTCTTCCCTTGGAATATTCTCATGGCTGACCGGAATCGAACTTTGTGTAAAAGTTTCAGGCAGTTCTATGAAGTAGTCGCTGTCCAGACCACTTACTTCCAAGCCGCTCAACCGAAAGGTTTTTATTGGCTTTTCCTGTCCCATCATCTTAAGCAGGATCTCAATTCGTTTGTCAGCCATATTCAACTGTCTCATCAATCTCTCCGTGCAGAATGTGGCTGAACTTCCAGGGTCCAAGAAAGCATACGTTTGAAATACTCTACTACCTTTGGTAGCTTTTACTTTTACTGGAACAATCGCAAGTTTGCATTCAGTTGAACCGGCCCCTGTATGCCCAGTAGCTACAACAGCCATAGTGACAGATCTGCTGAAATTAGCTTTCTCAACCTCATCTTTCTTGTGCACATCAATCAATAAATTAGATGAGCCTGCATCTGATGAAGCATTTTTGATATGCAACACTGTTGGATGCTTCTTCAAACAAATGTGACAAGTGAGGCACTTTTTGCAGGCTTTCGTTAGATGTCCTTTTTTGAGACAAGCAAAACAAAGACCATTTGTTCTCAAAAAATAAATTTTATCCTTGTGTGGTACATCCACCATTTTGACACAAGAAACCATTGCATGATTATAAGCACAAAACAAACAAGGCTTATTGAAAGCAACATTGGCATCATATTGATAATTTGTCTTTGGTTCACCATTCTGTTTTGTAGCTTCGATAAAAGAGACCGCAGTAACAAAACTTTTCCTGCAAGAGGATTTGTGCATAGGAGGTTCAGTCACTGACTTTCTCTGAGGAGAATTTATTTTTGGATCTTGAATCTCTCCAAAGACTGGATCAAGAAGAATCTTAGCTTGTTTCTCAATGAAAACAACTAAGTCAGAAAAGATCGGCCTTCTTTGAGTGTGTTCCAGAATTTCACAGGCTGTAGCTCTCCACTTTTCTCTTAACTTGTACGGAAGTCTATGATTTTTAGATTGAATGGCAAATTCAACTCTGCCAGATCTACCAGGTCTTGTGCTGCATTGCAACATCCTCTAAGATAGACTGCATAGCTATACAATGCTTTTCCATTATCAGAGCGAATGCTACCCCATTTCAGAGCTTTCTCCATGTACGCACTAGCCAGCTTGAATTCATCTCCAAAATTATGCTTTAAAAGACGTTTGGCTTCAGCATAACCTCTAGTAGTGTTCATGTAAAGACAACTTCGAACAAGTTCCTTAGGTTCACCTGCTGTGAACTGTTCCAGATAATACAATCGTTCTTGATTGTTATCCATTTTCTCCTCAATATTATGAATAAAAGATCTCATGAAAGGCCTATATTCCAGAGGATCACCACTGAATACTGCTGCTGATCATTTTGTGACATTGTATTTGTAGCTGCAGTTGCTGCTGGATTAGCAGTAAGCCTTAAAGGAGTTTGAGTTCCATGAACAATCCTTTGCAGTGCTGTTTTGGGAATTGTTCCAATATTTGAAAAATGCAGAGGAGATGATTCAGAGTCAATTAGTAAAGACAATTTTTCTTCTGCTTTATCCAGATATTCGTTCATAGCATCTCTTAATTTGGAAGATGAATGAGAACTACGCAGTGAACTTGCTTCAGAAATCTCCAACACCTTTAACTTTGCATTTGCAGCATCTATTTCAGACTGCAACGTAAGAGCAGCTTAGCCTTTTCCAACTCAAGCGCATGTTTCTCTTTAAGGGCTTCAGCACGAGCAAGTAAAGCTGCTTTATCAGCTGCAATTTTCACACGAGCCGACAGAATCGAACTGGTTCTAGATTTGTTTGATCCTTTTGAACTTCTTGAAACATTAGACGCAATATCAGAAGGATCCACCAAAGCCTGTGGATCAGACTGCTGCTTTTTCCACAGTTCCAACTCATTCAAGAACTCAGTAAAAGTGACCCTCTTGGGCTCAAACCAGTCGATCCTTTCATTTTCTTTGACATTATCAGATTCGTGTACTTGATAAAATTCATCTAGAGCCTTTTGGAATTCAAGGTGGAGTTCATCCACTTTGTCAACATTGCTTCCATCAACCATCAAAGCCTTCAATTCATTTATTTTTCTTGTGCAGGCCCCAAGTTTGCCTCTACGCGAAGCACGGAGTGATTTAAAACTCTCCATTGCAATTTCAGTACCATCAGCAGTCTTCATAAACGCTTGCTATTCGAAACCGCTTTGCATGTTTGGCTCAAACGAGAATCAAGCTTGCGTTCTTGAACGTATCAGTCTTTTGCATGCCAAAGTCCATTTCTGCTTATAAACAGGTCAGGTTAGACTACCACAATGAATTTGTAGCCTATTTTACAAATGGGAATACAACGAAAGTCATGACAATGTTTTACATTCAAGCTACCCGTAAAATTTATAGTGAAAAGTTCTTTATTGCATTCCAGATGATTTTAAAGTAATTTTTACAGCTGTTTTTAAAGCATTTTGCTGCATGGATTAAAAAATAGGATAATAAATAATTCACATGCAGACAAAATTAAGTTGCAGAAAATCCTTTAAATGTTAAGGAATTAAGAGCAGAGCAACGTAGAAATCAGAAAAAATATATAATCGGGCCTGTTTTAGGCTTTTCCTTTATTTTTATATTTTAGACGGTGATGAAAAATGGCTTGCCATCTCCTCATTGGACGAGCCTTTAGAGATAAATGCATCTTTACGGATTACATAATGAAAGAGTTTTTGTTTTCGATTTGAATTATTTCGTTTTAAAGTAGTAATTTAAAGCTTTCTATAGACATGTTTATCATATTTGTGACTCAATTCGTTGAGTTTCGGTTCATCATTGAAGCGCTCCTCAAGACGAGACGGCAAACTTATATCCTCTGTTTTCTATTTATTTTAATAAAAGCACAAGGTTTTTTTTGATATTGTGAATGCACACAAATAAAAGTAGACCCTTTACAGTTCCGAATGATGTATTACTCTTACCTTTATGAGCAAACATTATGGCGTATTTTAAGTTGTTTCCACTATTATTTTAAGTTCTTTTCACGTGTGTGTGTGTGTGTGTGTGTGTGTGTGAGTGAGTGTGTGCTTGAGAGAGAGAGAGAGAGAGAGAAATAAATTCAAATGAACAATCAAACTTGTTTCTTTATTAAAATATAAAATTCATTCATTTATACATTTATCAATATGCCATAGCCATAGTCTTTGTTAAAGAGCATAATACAAAGTCTTTTAGCATGAAAGCACGTATTTTTCAATGTGTGACAGCGTCCTGTATCATAACTAAATCTCTGCTGTTTGTAACAAACCAAACCGTGTGAAAATCCGGTAAAAATTCGGGGAGTTATGATTGTTATAGTTGGGGATACACATTCCTCAGTAGAAATAAATGCAGGAGGGGCGCATTGGAGACCCATCCAAGATGGCGGCCGCGCTGTACGTCAGCTCCAATAGGCAGCGTCAGTCTATGAGGCGTCTACGTATATTATGTGTATGTGTGCGACACTCAGTCGCTGTTTACGGATACCATAGGAATGAATGAGAAGTGCCGTAAGCTGAATCCCACCTGTCGCAAAAAGTCAGTGACTTCTCTAATAAAACGGCTTTTTTTCGTGGTAAACTCAATCCAAAAGTATTGTTTAGTGTAAAACATGTTGAAGATGTGCAGATAGGCTGTCGATTCATTAAATGATAAGCCGTTTCTTCTTAAAAGCTGTTTATTCAGCGTAGTGAAGCCTTTCCTCCATTGACATCCATTCAAGAAAAAAAAAAAACTGCCTCCGGTCTCCTTTCCGTTAGCATTAGCCGTTACGCTTTTTTGGCTAGGCTTTGCTTTTACTCATCGTTTTTCACCGCCGGTATCGCGAGATTGCTGTTCTCGCGAGACGCAGTAGGGCTGCTCACGGTGTTAACATGGCTGCCGCCTGAAACTTCCATGTGGTATTTATTTGATCACAAAAACTTAATTGGGCTATCATAAGTATTTGGTAGTTAATTCCATTGTATCAGTTTAGCGCTGGAATTTATGTATTTACTGACGACCGTCCAAAGAAGCCGCCAGAATGCAACACGACGACGTAAGTAAAGCGTTTAAGAAAAGCTCACGAAAACAACGTGTTATCAATCTTTATTGACAAGCAACACGGATAAATTAAATGTGATTTAGAATGAACAGGACGCGACTGAACCAATAATAACTGAAACGAAATCTTAACAAAATACAAAACACTGGTAGCTGTGAACGTTCGCATTATTTTACGTTTTTCAATTTTGAATTTTCATATTTTCAACATCACTGAATCATTTGTCTTTTAAAGGTTATATGGGACCTTATCGGCAATAAGAGTTTTTGTTCCTACAAAGTAAAGTAAGTACATAGTATTACACCATTATAAACTACACCGTTCAGCGGTGGGTTTTTTTTTTTTTTGTATGTAACGTATGTGGACATCTAACTGTTTGATTTCTTGTTGTTGTTGAAGAACGAAAACCCAGCAGTTTTGTCGAAATGAATACAACATCACAGGCCTTTGCAATCGCAGTTCATGTCCTCTCGCCAACAGCCAGTATGCTACTGTAAGAGAAGAGAAAGGTAAAACGCACTTCACAAAAGCAGATGGTCGGCACTCAGTTTTCCAAACAAAATGTTTCAGAAAATTCACTTCTTGATCATCATCACAACTGTTGTGTTTCCTTAGGCCTGTGTTATCTCTACATGAAAGTTATTGAGAGAGCAGCATTCCCTGCTCGCATGTGGGAGAAGGTACGAGAACCAAAACGAGCAAGACATGTTGATCATTTGACGTCTTTCGTATTGAAATGTTTAATAAACCCGTGCTACTCTCACTCAGGTGAAACTTGATAGAAACTATGCAAAGGCTTTGGAGCAGATCGATGAGAACCTGATCTACTGGCCGCGGTTCATCCGACACAAGTGCAAACAGCGCTTGACGAAGATCACACAGTATCTCATTCGAATCCGCAAACTCACACTCAAACGACAGTGAGTCTCTTTATTATTAGCTACAGCTCTTTTCTGTGGTTCTGATTATTTTCTGCATTCTGTGCATTGCACTAGTTCCATGTATGAGTCCATGATGTCTTTCATCTCACATCAAACTATTTCAACTTAAAACATTTCACTCACATTTCTTTAATTAGTAAGTAGCCTTGTAATAAAAGTTTACCAGGGCTGAATTTGTTTGATTAAAAGTACAGTAATATTGTGAATTATTATTATTATTACAATTTAATATAACTGTTTTCTAATTTCTTAAACTGTAATTTATTCCTGTGATCAAAGCTGTATTTTCAGCATCATTACTCCAGTCTTCAGTGTCACATGATCCTTCAGAAATCATTCTAATATACTGATCCTGCTGCTTGAGAAATATTTATCAATGTTGAAAACAACTGTGCTGCATAATATTTTTGTGGAAACTGTGATTTTTATTGTCAGGATTGTTGGAACAGCATTTAGACGATACCCCTATATAATCTCTTACATGATGCCTGTTTTTTAATTTACAGGAGAAAATTGGTTCCACTCAGTAGAAAAGTAGAGAGACGGGAAAAGAGGAGAGAGGTGGGTGATGCACTGAACAAACATAAATTCCTGAATATATCTCCGTCTTCGTATTTTTATTTTGTTTTGAGCATTTAAACAGGTCTACCTCAGTTTTTTTTAGCCCATTCTTTTAAAAACAACAACTCTTTGTGTTGTGTGTTGCATTTACTTATCTTTCTTCTTACCAACAGGAAAAAGCTCTTATTGCTGCTCAACTGGAAAATGCCATAGAAAAAGAACTGCTAGACCGTCTAAAACAAGGAACGGTAAGTGCATCTTTGGTGCATCTCTTTCCTGCTTTTGTGCCAGATCAGTGATTGCATTTGAAGGTTTCTTTTTTCCCTTTGTTTAGTATGGAGACATATACAACTTCCCCATCCACGCCTTTGATAAAGCTATGGAGAAACAGGATGAGGAGACTGAATCAGAAGAAGAGGAAAATGAAGATGAAGAGGTATTAACTTTTTTGTCAGCTTAGTGTTTTTATTATTTGTATGTCTGGTACAGGAAGTCTATTCTATTAACAGCCTTATATTAAGAAGTCCCTTATGCTCATCAAGACTGCATTTATTTTTGTAAAAAATACAGTAATATTATGAAATATTAAAACAACTTTGGGAGAACTTGTGCGCACTTTTAGATGGGGTTAATATTAATAATAATTATTTATATACTTATGTGATCTTGTTTCTGTCTTTCAGGAGTCTGGGACGAGAGAATTTGTTGCTGATGATGAGTTTGAAGAGAGTGATCTCAGTGATTTTGAGGTAATATTTTACAATGTTTAAAAATTAAATTCCATAAAAAACATGGTTCATATCTCATAGTGATGTTATTTCAACCTTGATCATGTTTTACAGGAAATGAACAACCTGAAGGGCAGCAGTGATGAAGAAGAGGATGCTGAGGAGGAATCCAGTGAGGAAGAGGAGTCTGAAGAAGAGTTAGAGGAAGAGAAGATTAAGGCCATATCGAAAGGAAAGGCTCCACTCAAAGGCCCAATCAGGAAAAAACGGGCCTATGTAGAGATAGAATATGAACAAGAGACAGAACCAGCTCAGAAAAGCAAGACCACATAAAGACTGAACTGCTGATCACACCAGAGTAACTCTGCTGTGTGTGGAACATTTCCAATTCATGAAACTTGATTGTTGATATAACACCTATTCAATAACAATGTACACTGGTGTGTGTGTTTGTACACTGCTCTCCAAATCTCTAATGTGGGATTGTTTGTACATTGACCTTTCTCATCAGGACTTATGCTGTTGCAAGCATAAGTGTTTTTTAAAAATGTTCCATTGTGTACTTTGGGGTCAACTTTGACCCATGTTCATTTAATAAACTTTATTTGAAATGGAATGCATGCATATTAAGTAATATCTGCAAGTTTGACAGTGGCTGGTGTTCTGAAGTTAAAAAACCACTTTGCTAATGTTGTTAGTAACATAAATGCACATCCTTTCAAAGCACTTATTCCATAGAAAATGTATGGAAAAATCCTAACCAAATGTATAAGGTTCTTTTTTTTTTTTTTGTTCCACGAGATATAGTTTCATATGGCAAATGCTTTTTTATATGTGTGTATATATATATACACATACATATATCGCAGAAATGTTTCTTTTAACTCAATTAATACTAAATAATAGACACTTAAATAATTATTGTGAGTAAAAAGCACACTAGCACATCACCAAACATGTTCTGCTACAAGCATCATCTGATATTCTTAAAACTTGCTGATAAGACATTTCATTCCTTAAAAAGTATTAAACATTACTAGCTATCATTTTAATCTATTTTAGTTCTATAAGTAGTTCTAATGTTTGACAGCACTGGTATGTTACTGTTCCGAAATCGAATTGTGCCCAAACATGAGTGCTTAACTGCCTCAACAACACACTGAGCACAGCTGAAGTGGAAATGCTGACCACTGAAGAGGCCAAAATTGTGCCAAAGAAGAAATAAAACCTTCATTAACAGTTATATGCTGTTAGCAATCTAACTTAAGGCATGCATTAATGAAGTATCTTAAAAGTAGGATGAAAGACCTGGTTTTTGGTATCCCCGGAAATGTCCCAGTTTTACAGCATGTTCAAAACAGCCTGCAAATCAAAGTATCTTTGAGGTTGTATAATTTTTATTTTTGCACAAAACAAAAAACGCCAGTTCCCCTGGATACCACACAGTGTATTTTGTGCATAGCACGTAGTGAACTGATCACTGAATCAGTTTCTACTGAGCCAACGTCACCTCAAAAAGCGGCAAAAACTCTTGACAGCTTACGGACACAGAGGTGCTGCAGTGATTTTCTGGATACACTTCAACACAGGTTCAGGCAAACAACTGCTGTCTAGCTCTCTCAGAAGAGTCTGTAGAAAAACAAGGTAAAAAAAACAAGGGGAGAAAACAGCTTCGAACTGCATGCAATAGGACCTATGTATCAGTAACAAGATGCTTTTAACATTTCATAAAAGCTTTGTAAGCATGATGAACTTCTAATTAATCACTCGTAAGGAGGATTACGGCTTATAAATCTGCCATTTTTATTACTTTCACTTGCAAGCTTTCAAATGAATGATAAAACAAATTCAAGATAACAGTTTTTACCCCTCTGGCTGAAATTCTTTCTTCTATAACCACAAGATTCAATATAAAGAGTAATAATGGTCATTCTCACCTGTAATTTTCCCTTTGAGCAGTGGTCGAGCAGCAGTAAACAGTGGGACGCTTGGGACATGAGCTGCTCTTTCAGTGGGGTGGGTAATGACTCTGATGAGATGTCAACCAGAAACCTCAGAAGACTCTGAGCTAGTGAACCCATCCTCTTCTCCATACTAGAAATATACATACAAGCACACAATGTGTTAGTGTGAAATACATCTGATCTAAGCAAGAGAGTGGAATAATGTAAGAACTGATTTCATGTAGTTGCACTGAAGTAGTGATGTTATATAGTGCTATGGATGGTCACCGTGGCCAAGCAATCTGTAGAGTTTTTTGCAGAGCATCCAGGATACTTAGTCTGGCTTTCTCCTCTGGAGCATCTGAGACCTCTAAGTATCCCACAATCACCCTCTCCAGCCTCTTCAGGTGACGAATGATTACTATACCCATCCTATGAGATAACAACATGCCAAATTGGAACATCAAAGTAGCTAAAGATGAGTAATATTACAACAATTATGCTAATCAAGTTAGTTAAGAACATTTTGAACAACATAGTAATAAATATATCAACATGAAAATGAATTCGAATTTTTTTTTTTTTCGAGACTCACCAAAAATATGACCGGGCTATTGGTGAGATTTTTAGAAATGCTTTGCTACCAACAACAGTAGCCTAAGACAATGCCAAAACAGTTGTTTGACTATTAATTAACATTAAAGGAATAGTTCACCCAAAAATGTTCTAACATTTGTTATTATTTGATGAGCTCTATGAATGTGCATTAATCAATGTTTATATGTGAATAAAAGCCTAAATTAAATCTGTTTATCATAAAAGTGAGATTGTCTCTGCAGAAGACTCGGATTAATATGCTCAATTCATATGGATTACTTTTACAATGTCTTTATAAACTTTTTGAAGCTTGCAATATTGGTTGTGTGGACTTTTCAATGGACAAAAATGATGAGAATATTAAAAAATATTGTGTATCGAAGATGAAGTGTTTTGCATCGACATGAGGCTAAGTAACTGATTATAATCTTTCATTTTTGGTATGACGTCACCAATGAAACTATCATGAGGTGTATGTTTGATAACAAATATTATTGTCACAGAATTTACTTCCTTCTTTACATCTTCAGGGTAAACAATTCTGTCATAACTACTGAAATCACTAATACTGAGAAAGCTAGTTGAGTTATTTAGACCTCACCTCTCAATAAATAAGACAAGATTTTTGGCATAAACACGACGAAGGTCAAGCTTGTGCTCCATTTCCATGTATGTCAAGATGTGCCGGAGCACATTGTCAAAGCGATTTCGTTTGCGTGGTAAGCCTGAGGACACTAGAGGTTTCTCAAGGATTGACAGTAAGTCTAGAAGGCAGGGCAGCACAATCTGAAAATGACAGCAATAAGGTGAGACACATAATGAAAATTAAACATCTGCGTTCAAGTACACACGTAGACTGTGTGAGTGAAAGCGTCACCTGTATGAGTATAGCCTCAGATGTGTGCAAGTGACTGAAGAGCGCATGATAGAGCACCTGAGCTCGGTTGAACTGCCTCAGATCAGCAGCTGGCTAAGAAAGGAGAAGATCAATTGAACACACATTTCAAATACATATATTAAAAAACACTGGCTTATAATGTCTTTCAGGATTTGATGTCTTGAATTTTTTTTTGCATGAAAAATTCTGCATGGACAAGTTTTTTGTAGATAGTTGTGGTGGACAAATTATTTACAAGAATGACTTACCACATTGAGAACTATGTGATGCAGGCAGTGCACACCCAGTACTTTGTTTTCTGTGCGATAATCATCAGATATCAGCAGAGATGTAGGAAACACCTTCTCCAAATACTCAGTTAAACAGGGTCGTTCAACCTGCACCAGCATCCAGGAGAACACATGCTTCACTGCCTGGTTACGCTTCCAGCTCTCCCTGAACACAAAAAAGAACAATCTTGAGTGCATTTAATACCATATTATTATGTGCTCCTGTGATGTAATTTAAAGAAGAACAACAGACCTTCAGAAATACACTCTTTACTTTGACCATTTACACAATGGCAAGAAAATTAACAGGATTTTAAACACAAGATTTAAATGCTTTTAGACCAGGGAATTTCCATACTTGTTCTACAATGTTTTCAGTCATTTTTTGTGTGATTGCTAAATGAGGATTTTTTTTTTTTTTTTTTTAATTCAGTTAATTTCACTAATGACAAATCTTTCTGACTGATTTGTTGAAAAGAACCAACTCATTGGCGGCTCAATGACCAAAGACTGCAAAAAATAAATAAATAAATAATAAATTGCTAATTAACTGTGCTTGCCATTTTTTTTTTTTTTTTTTTACTTTCTAGCTGATGGAATATTATTGAGATAACTCAAATATTTTAAATACTTTAATAATAGCTTAATACTACTTATTAAATATTTTTAATGTGTTTTTATGAAAGCAAAAAAACAAAAAATGTCGACACTCATGTAACTGCTCCAAAAAACTTTATTAAAACATGTACAATCAGGTCTCCATCAGGCACCAAATGATGAAGATCTGATGGTCAAAACGTTGTACATATTTTAATAAAGTTTTTTTTTTTTTTTGGAGCAGTTACATCAGTGTGTGGACATTTCGTTCATTTCTTGTTTGCATTTGCCCCTTTATTGTCCCGCACCTGAACCCTTATTATTGGGTTTGTGGGATGTGCACACCTTCTTTGTATTTCTGATTTTGAACAAAAACATAATCAGAAATACAATTTATACTCATTATAGAAATGTCCATGTTGTTTAATATTTAATTACCTTCCTTAACATTTTCAGGCATGGAAATTTTACAGTTTTTTTACTTAAGTATCCCTTAAACTTCCAAGTTCACCCTCATATTGATGATAAAAGGAAACTGATTCTAAAAATTAAACTCATAAAATTTAAAACTGTGAGCAGTGTGTCTCATACACTTATTACATTAAGACTTACAGTAGCCTGTATATGATGTCTTGAATGTGGAATCTACATAGGAACTGACTAGTCTGCTTACAAAATATAGTTTTGCAGAGCCAATTTAATTCAAAATACATTTTTTTTCAAAGCTGAGAGATGCCAGTGCTATGACTTTCTGAAACTTACTTGGTTAATTCAGGCTGCAGTGTGTCAAGAACTGGCCCCAGAAGTCCTTTCTGTCCCTCCTCAGGTTCCCCAGACAGCAGCTCCTGCACTGACCTGCTGCCCGTCAGTGCTACAGCTGATGTTAGCAGCTCCCGAGCGCTGTTTCTGGAGGCTGCACTGCTCCAGGGCTGCTCCTGCAGGTGTGTAACGGAGAATATACAGAAGCTGGGGGCTAGTGTGCGAACTAGAGACCTGATGTCTGGACGGTTTTGATGCTCCAGCGCTTTCTGGATCTGCGCAGACAGCGCTAGTAATACGGCACTAACAGCCTGTGCTTTGGCCGGTATGTCCTCGTAACTTTTGGCAGGTAAAGTGCCGCTGTCTGTGTCACATAGTGGTAGGGCAGCGTAACGGGTGAATGAGTTCACTAAGCCCAAATACTGGCCTTGTAGGTCAGCGTTCACTTCAGGGAAGAGCCAGTGGAGCGGAGCGAGCGAGAGCAGCTCCGCAGTCTCCCCCAGGATGAACGCTTGCTCCTCCGGCGCTGCTTCCAGCTCGAGCCGCTCATGAATGCGCCTGAAAGCAGAGCAGCAGGAATCCGCTGCATCTCCGATTTTCATCTTCTGAAGAATGTGTGCCACATCCATTGCTTTGTCTCACATTTTACTATCACTGACCGTAGAGAAATACGAAGATCACACGACAAATTATTACTAGCAGCTCGAAACTTGTGTTTTAGGAATCATTTCAATGATTCAGTTCTACTCCATCTACCAAAAAACAATTTATATGGGAATGATTTACCCATAAACACTGTACAGCGCTGTTGTTTAAAGGTGCAACCATTAAATATTTCCCCAGAAACATGACTGTTCAAAAGGTTCCCGTGTGAAGCGACACGTCCACGCGAAGTAACCTTAAGTTATACTTGAGGTAAAAAAAAAGTGTTATTCACCAAGCAATTGTGAAGTGATTTTAGTGTCGTTTACAGTTAAATATAAAATATCACACATTTCAGAAACACCGTTCGGTTTTAATTTTCCATTTAAAGTAAAACAACACCCATTAGGTGGCGCGGTAAGTGCAGAAATTAAGTAAATAAACACTTCTGCATTTTTCTTTTGGTAAAGCTGATTTTATGTTAGACAAATAGATTGTTAATAAATTGTATCATCCCATCTCTTGCTAATCTAACACTGCATTTACTGTAATGTGCACCGTCCAAAGTATATTCATAAAAAACTACTGTAATATTAATGAATTTAATAGTCTCCTGTACGTATATAGAGAGTACAGTTTCATGACTGTTTCACACATTTAACGCACAAAATGCACTTTACAATAATGAAAAATTACGAGTTTTACTTTTATATGCATTTTAAATCATGTTTTAATATGTTTTTGTCTTGCTTTACAGAAGTAGCTACACTTGTTTTGATGTATTGACCAACATACTAAAGCACAGGTAAAGTAATTGGTTATTATTTTAACTGTAGTGTGTCATTTGATATTATATTATAAATATATTCAAATACGTGGCATATAAGTTTCAACAGAAACGACATTAAAGTATGTTTACCATAAATGCTTGTCGGTATATTCGGCAGTACACTTTAACCATATTTCAAAGACAATATTATTGACTAATATTATTAATAATTATGAAATTACATTAAAAAAATGCACTCACATCCTATAAGTGGGTCACATTTACACTATAATACATTTTCATTTATTTGTAAACATGCAACTTAGTGTCCAAAAACATTACAATCAGTTTGCACTTATTACTTTTACAGCATATAACTGGACATTTTGTGTTAAATTCATGAAATAGCATAGAGTTTGTAGTTGCTGTTCATGTCAGTATTTGTATATTAATGAGGGACACAAAAGGCACCTGTTTTATATAATGACCAAGAAGAACCGGTTATTAAGTTATCTATGGTTTCAAATTTGTTGTCGAACTTGAAGTTATATCAGTTCCCTTTGTCTGTAACTTCCTACTCTTTTACCCTGCAAATCACAATCATTAAATTCAATAACATTTGATGCATATCCAAAGGAAATTAACCGTGTGTCACAAGAGGCACAAAAGAAGTTGGCATCCCACTCACAATGGATTTTCTCTTCATTACTGATGCACAATCCTACCTTCACATGCACATCATGATGAAAACAATCAAATCAAATTGTCAAATTAGGCCTGTTTATTTCGTTCAAACCCACTGACGTGACAAGAAACAGGATAAACAACACTTTACAAGCGTACAAAAACAATATTTACTTCGCACTAAGCATTTGTACACAAAAATGTGATCATAGTGAAGGATAGGGAAAGTTGCTATATTAATCATTTCAAATCTTTTGAATCAGGGCTGCAGGTCCTAATGATTTGTTGGCAAGTTCCTTTATAAATATATGTGCATCACTCTTCAGTGTCCTCCTCACTTTCATCACTCAGAGGGAAATCCCTGTACCCGCGCTGCGTATTGTAGCTCTTCACATGCATTGGACACTCCTGATTTATAATAGCCTTGAGAAACAAATGTCAGGTGTCATTACGAAGCATTTGTAAACATACTGATACAGACATGCATACAGTCACATTTGTGTTTCTCACCATCTTCTCCTCCCGAACAGCAGGATTTTTGAGGAAGAAGCAAAGGGGTGCATACAGGATGTTGATAATGCCGATGATCACCATGAGATTGGGGAAGCCTATGGCTCTTACTATGGCCCCTCCAGTCGATGGACCTGCAGTAGGAACGCACCAAGAAGGAAGAGTCAGTGTGGCTCCTGGAGCACTTAGGGTGAGCAAACACCAAGTTTTGACCAGAAAATAGATCTAAATTGTGACAGAATAAGAATAAATTGTACAAGACATGTCTAATAGTAAAAATTGATTCCAATACAAATGCATTAAGGGCAATTACCAACAGCAAATCCCATGCAGAGGGCAACATCAGCAATAGCGTACACACTTCCGTAGACAGACATATGGCGAATATCCACTAGGTAACCCATTATAGCCATCATAGATGAATCAACCATTCCTACAAGCACAAATGATTAGAGTTGCACATTTAGAGCTCATGAAAAATTTTAATATACATAAAAATATATACAGTTTTACAGTGAAAAGCAATGGGAGTCTATAAAATAAAAACTAAGAGACATTTAAAAAAAAAACCCAACAACATACAGATTTGGAAAAAGCATGCGGGTGACTAAATGATGAAAGAATTTTAATTTTGTGGGAACTTTCACTTAAAAATTGCATGAGAAATAAATGAATAATATTCACCAATAGCAAATCCCAACCCTCCATTGGGACCAATAAGCCCATAGATGTCTTTGGCAAAGGGAACCTACAACAAATTCACATGTTTCAATCACCACAGTCCTTATACTCTACCATTCAAAAGTGTGGGGTCGGTAATATTTATTAAGATTTTTTAAATAAGTCTCTTGTGCTCACCAAGACTATATTATTTGATGAAAAATACAGTAAAAACAGCAATATTGTGAAATATTATTACAATTTTAAATAACTGTTTTCTATTTCAATATATTTTAAAATGTAATTTATTCCTGTAATGCAAAGCTGAATTTTCAGTATCATTAATCCTGTCTTCAGTGTCACATGATCCTTCAGAAATCATTCTAATATGCTCATTTGGTGCATTTCTCATTATCATTATCAAAAATATTTTTTATAATATTTTTGTGGAAACCATGATTCATGGTCAGGATACTTTGATGAATAGAAAGTTCAAAAGAATAGACTTTATTTGAAATAGAAATATTTCAAATAACATTATATTATAACATTATATAAGTGTCTTTACTGTCACTTTTGATCAATTTAATGCATCCTTAATTAAATTAATTTCTCTTAAAAACTAAAAAAAATAAAAAAAACTTACTGACTTTTGAACCACAGTGTATTTGTTTTGTACATAGTTCAAGCATGCATGAGCAAAGTGTATTGAAATATGATTTAATATGTGATACTCACACAGAGCAAGCTGATGCCGACTATAAGCATGCCGATCATGGAACACAACCACCTACATCAGAGAAGCATTTCTAAATGATGCAGTTCTCATCTCTGTAGACAAAGCTTTTTCCACCAAAATGACTTAAATATGTGCTTTTTAATTTATTTATTTTGAGACATGCAAGAAAATGTATTACCTTCCCATTTTATTGGCCAGTACTCCAAACAGATTGGTCCCAATGAGGTAAGAAACACTGGCTGGTAGGAAAGCCATACCTGCAACATCAGTAGCCATGATTAGCTCAGTCAACAGAACCACAGAAAAGATAAGCAAATAAAAAGCAGTCATTATGTTTAACAGGGTCATAGGCACCATCAGGAACCTCTTAGCTGGCTTCTTCCAACTCATATCAGTTGACTGAACTATACAGAAAAACCACAGATCTTCTGAAGAAGCCACATGTTTCACTTAGTCCTCTGCGAGGAGGTATCTAATGACAAAATGGTTCTGAATTCTTTTAAGTGAACTACTTTAATATTACATTTGTGTGAGAGAGGAAACAAACAGGAATGTAATAAAATTACCTAAATAAGCAGGAAGTGAATTTGTTTCAATCACATTTTAATGACTTGGAATAATAGAGTTTCTTACCAAGCTGCCATTTTGGCGAGCACATTGTTTGCATCATCCAGATGGGAAGAGTGGGCTCTAAAATAGCCACCCCCATGTTTGCAAAGCACAACGACCCTGTAATTATATACAGGAACCATAATCTTACTCTCCATTCACTCAGCACTGCTCCTCATCCGCTTCATTTACAAATCGTTTTAGTTGTTCACATCAAAACATTCGGCCGTGATTATATGGAGGCATATGTGTAATTACAGAAACTGCTACTACACCTCCACGACAACTTTTTAAACTGGTTTAACTGTGGGCAGTATTTGAGGATGTATTTGATTTTATTTTATTTACACACACACCTGCACTAATGAGTATGTAGGGATCCTTCAGCAGGGTGAGTAATGGTGTTCCTTCCACGCTCTGAACAGAAGGCACATAACAATTACTCCCGCTTCTTACAGTAACACTAACACACACATTTCTTATCTTTTATTAACTTTCATAACTCGCATTAACTATTGAATGAACTACTCACCCCTGGAGATATTTTTGAGGGCTGAAGGATGCAGAGCTGGAGGGCTGGTGTGGAAATTGTGTATTGAAAACGGTTGGATAAATAATGAGATGTAACTCTATGAATTTAAAAAGGCAAATTTATAAGTTTTACTAATATCTTACCTCCATCAAACACAGCCAAGAAGGCAAGGACGAGGAAGGGAGAACTTTTACCAACAAACTCATACATGACACTGCCAAATGGCGCTCCAACTGAAAAGAATACATTTTGCAGTGTAAAAAATTGTCATTTGGTTCATTTCATTTAGATATTGCTAGTGATTTCCAGTTGTTGATTTTACTTTACATTGTTATATTGTAATGTAAAGCACATTAGAAGACAAATATAGCCTAATACTACATTAACATACTGAGCACTCCCATGGCAAGTCCTCCCAATGCGATTCCCATGGCAATTCCTCTCTCATTGTCATCTGTGTACACACTTGCTAACATTCCCAGACCTACAGAATTACACAGTCATTTTTATCATATATACACTACAGCCAAAACATTTGCATTCACTAAGGTTTTTAGAGAGAAATTAATACTTTTATTCAACAAGGATGCATTAAGTTGTTCAAAAGTTACAGTAAAGACATTCACAATGTTACAATAAATGCTGATCTTTTGAACTTTTTACTTGTTAAACAATACTGAAAAAGGTACAGCTATATAACTGTTTTCCAATAAGAAGAAATGTTCTTGAGCACCAAATCAGCATGTTAGCATGATTTCTGAAGGATCACGTGACTCTGAAGACTGGAGTAATGATGCTGAAAATTCAGCTTTGCATTACAGGAATAAACTACATTTTTAAATATATATTAAGACAGAAAACATTTTAAATTGTAGGCCTAATAATATTTCACACTATTCCTATTTTTACTGTATGTTTGATCAAGTGAGACATTTTAAAAATGGCATTTCAAACATACACATCCAATATTTAGTTCATTATATCAAGCATGCTAAATCACACATATTATACCTGCCACAGAGGAAAAGGATGATCCAATTCCCTGCAATGAGCGGGCGAAAAACAGCAGCGCGTATGTCCCTGAGAAGGCAAACACTGCAAAAAAAGCATTCAAAGTGTAGTTGGCACTAGCCATATAAAGTGAAACCATATAAAACACATCAACAAGTAAAAATATACTGAATTTCTCACTCGGTGCTCACAGTAGTGCACTCAAACAACTTTACGTGCAATAAGTTTCATATTATTTCTCCATCGTAGTTAATAGACAATAATGTTCATATTCAAAAGTCAACCACTTGATTTCCATATAATAGCATATGCCGGTTAGGTTTGTTTTGAAAACCAGATTAAACCAGTTCAAATCAGCTACCATGCTTCAAAACATACCTAACCAGCATTTGCTGGTTTTTTCAACAGGGTTTCAATGTAAAAGAGCTGAGAACCAACATCCTGTTCTCATTCAAATTCATGTCCTCCTCTATTTCTTCATCATAAACACAGCATATTCATATGCATGATTATCAAATTTTAACCAAACATTTGGTATGCATTTTGTAGTTTAATATACATTAACTCATTGCCATGATGAAATGAATAGTTCATCCAAAAATTCATATTCTGTTATCATTTACTCACCCTAAAGTTCCAAATCTGTACTTTCTTCTGTTGAACACAAAAGATATTTTTAAGAATGTTGGAAACATGTTGGTATCCTTCAAAATATCTTATTTTATGTTCAGCAGAAGTTTACAGGTTTGCAACAACTTGCGTAAATGATGGCATAATTTAAATTTTTGAGTGATCTATCCTGTTAACCCCTGTTCACAATAAGATCAATAACAATAAGCTCAATAATATCAATAAGCATTTAGAAAATGGAGTGGATGAATTTCCATTTCATGCAGAGTTTAATAGTCATAGTAAAGTAGATGACACACATTTCTAATCATGCAATGAATAGAGTTCCCATTAAAAGATTTTTCAGCCAGTGGAATTTGGATAATGAGCAAACTGAACTATTCATGATCCCGGCCCTGAGAACAACTGTACAACCAGTCAATATTTATGACTTGCAGTTGCATCACATGCACTGTAAAAAAAAAAAAAAATCCGTAAAATTTATGGTAAAAAACTGGCAGTTGTGGTTGCCAGAATTTTACCATAAACTGATTATAACTGATATAATGTTGTTATACCAACCTATTGAAGTGCCAAAATCTGTTTTGTACCTTTGTAATACACTGATGACCACCAAAAGCAGGTGGTGATGAGAGTCACATGATGAACTAAAGCCTATCACAAGCAGCTTAAATATTTAGTTTAAATATTTAGTTATAGTTTAAATATTAACATATATTAGAAGGTGCACAGTGTCATTCTCACAAACAATAAACACCATCATGGTAACACACATGAAACTGAAATAATGCAATAAACATCAATTTAACAACATTAGATGTAACATGCAACCCTAATGTACAAAACTGAAGAAACATAGTTATTTCAACAACAACAACAAAAAACGGTTATTCACTGTAAATTATACATAATTTTTTCCCCTCCAAAAACGGTTTACTACCGTAAAATTACATATAATGTCCAATACAGTTTTTCACCATATATAGTAGAGGAACTTACCATTAACCATTTGCCAGGTTTTTACTGTAGCATTTTTACAGCCTTTTACCGTTAAATTCAGAGTCATTTTTTACAGTGTGACTTACTTATTGTGGAGACAAACATGATGACAAACCCAGCAAACATCGGTTTGTGATATCCAATCCTATAAAACAGGCATGCATCAGAAATGTGAATTAGATCATTCAGCCCCCTATTGTCATTATAACTTCAGTTAAATAACAGTCATATTAGATGATCTGCTCAAAGCGTTTATGTACCTGTTAGTCATTGGGCCCACAAATGGGTTGACCATGAGCTGCACCAGGGCTTTGGAGGCAAACAACAGCCCAACCCTCACATTCTCCTCTTCCAAAAACTCACTGTCCTCTTTACACCTATGTCGCTCAGCAGAGCTGCTGTTGAGCCCTGAACTTCCATTAGCACCAGAGGAGATGGTGAGATTGGCAGTGCTGAGGGTGTAGGTGCTGTTGTCGTACAGAGAGAAGATGGAGGTGTAGGTGGGCTGAGCCTCAGAGGGGGTGGCAGACGGGTGCTCTTGTGTCTGGTGCTCTGTGGCATACAGGAAGGTTGGGATGATGGGAACTGGAGAGAATGAGAGGTGACGTGAGGATGGTAAGAGGAAGAGCCAGTATCTGTGTGTGTGTGTGTGTTTGTGAATAACCCTTCCGCTCCGCCTGCTGCGGACTGTATGAGACAGAGGTCAGGGCAGATGCAAGAAGATAAATGTCATGGGCATTGTGAGAGCAGAGTTGCTTGTCCAGCATAATGCTTGACGTTCTCTCTCATGTTTTAATTTCAAAATGCTTTGTTGATGCCAGATGTCAGAGGAGAATAGCTCATACAAAGGCAACAATAACTCAAATAACCACTCATTACAACCAAGGTTTACTGAAGAGCATCTCTGAACACACAACAGATGGGATACAACAGCTGAAGACCACTTCGGGTACCACTGCTGTCAACTGAGACTACAATTCACACAAGCTCACCAAAATACAATGGAAGATTGAAAAAGGGTTGCCTGGACTGTTGATTTCTGCTGTGACATTTGAATGGTAGGGTCAGAATTTGCCATAAACAATATGAAAGTATGGATCCACCCTGCCTTGTATCAGTGGTTCAGGCTGCTGCTGGTGGTGTAATGGTGTGGGATCTTTTCTTGACACATTATGGGCCCCTTGATACCACCATTGTTTAAACACCACAGCCTACATGAGTATTGTTTCTGTCCATGTTCATCCCTTTATGTCCACAGTGTGCCCATCTTGTGATGGCTACTTCCAGCAGGATAACATCACAAAGCTCAAATCATCTCAAACTGGTTTCTTGAACATGACAATTAGTTCATTATACTCAAAAGGCCTCCACAGTCACCAGATTTCAATCCAGTAGAGCACGTTTGGGAAGTGATGTAATGGGAGATTCACATCATGGATGTGCAGCCCACAAATCTGAAGCAACTGTATTATTGTGTCATGTCAATAAAGACCAAAATCTCTGAGGAATGTTTCTAGCACCTTGTTGAATCCATGCCACAAAGAATTAAGGTAGTTCTGAAGGCAAAAGGACTAGCAAGCATATGCTAGGTATATGTTAGGTATGTTTTGCAGTCCTGAGCTGGTTTATGCTGGTCCTAAGCAACTAGTTCCTGCTCAGGACCAGCTCATGACCAGCTTAGGACCAGCATGAACCAGCACATAACCCACTAAAGACAAGCTTAAACCAGCTCAAACCAGCTGCCATGCTTCAAAACATACTTAACCAGCATATGCTGTTTTTTTCAACAGGGTGTACATATAGGCTACATTTAATGTGTCTAAGTAGCAGCAATTCCCTGCATCCATATTCCTAGTGAAAAACCTTATTATTTGTTTAGGATGGCTGTTTACTTACCCACAACTGTTAGCAGCATGTTATCCAGCAGCAGGGCCACACACACAATGACAAGCACCAGACGAGGAGAGCCCCTGCTCTCTCTGATCCAGTCCATAGGGTTCCGCATAGCCATGATCCACCTCTGTCACTGGACACACAGTCATGGGTCAGATTACCACAGTATGTATTTTCACGTTTGTTAAGTATTATACACTTAGATTTGATGATCTCATATTAATTGAGAGACTATATGGAATATTTGTTGACTACAACAGGTACATGTCTAAAGACTCCAGTGCCACATGATCCTTCAGAAATCATATGCTGATTCGCTGCTTAATAAACGTTTATTATTATTATTATTATTATTATCAACGTTGAAGATGTTGGAAACCATGATAAATATTTAATATATTGTATAGTTATTTGAGTCACATAAAGTCATATTTATTTATACAGCGCTTGATACAATACAGAGTGTTTCAAAATACTGTAGCTTCATAGTATTTAACAGGAAAATAACAGAATCTGATGCAAACTTCAAAAATGAGACAGATCCGATTTTGGATTTTGGATTCTGGAGGCATTTAACTCCATTGCATCCTATCACAGAGTATGACTGAGGGCCTAAATCTTTAAAAAATGTACAAATATGTACAAATTTGATTCATATATTTATAATAATAATTAAAAAAACTATTTTAACCTGCTTTAAATGTTTCGGGGGTTTTTTTCGACTCAAATTTGACACACAGATGGAATTCGTTTTTACATGGAGCAGTAACTGTAAACTGCATTTACTGTGTTTGTTTAGATGTTAGATCCTCACTTGCTAGTTTGAGGTTTGGTTGTTAGCTTGTGTACACAAGCCTGGCACCAAGAAGTGGCATTAACACTATCTTTTCCAAAATCTGGTTAGAAATTACCCAAAGAAAATAGAAGTCTAAACAGATACATGCACATTAAAAGGTTACATTACCTCTTATTTTAAAACATGTTTGAATTGGTCTTCAAACTGTGCATATTAACACCTGGAAATACGCAATTCTTCCACAGAAAAACAATATATAAACTATGGTGTTTTTCATATGCTATTTTGATAGGGTCCATTTGAAAAGGGCAGGTCAATGGACGATAAGCATCTTGCAGCAACATGATTTATCTAAACCCAATGATGTATTATGAATTACAAAATTACATTATGGTGACATTATACATTTAAAAATATATGTTTTATCAGAGATGGCCTAAAAAGTTCGAGAACTTACTGCTCTAATTGACATCCAACTAATATCCAGTCGGGACCCAAAATGTAGTCACTATACCAGTACTCAGGGCTCTATGCAGTCTTCTGGGATGTGTAAAAGGGCTTGAGGACAGGTTTGTTCTAGATGAGCTCTTTGTTCCAGGGCAGGAATTACGTGCTGTGTGATTGAGTTTCAACAATATGATTACAGCTGCTGTAGGGCACATGAGGAACAGTCTCAGTGTTTCAGAACGCTCCTTTTATCTTTGACTGTCAATGTCTTATCAATTTAGTTTGTGAAAAAGAGCGGCATTTTACGTTTTTGAATTGAATTTCTTTTCTACATAACTCCAAGATAATGTACTTCTGTCATATGCTGTTATGAATACTAATGCTAACATTGTATTAATTTACACTTTTCAAAAGTTCAATGTATAGGCTACATTTAATTTTATTTTAAGAAATGCAATGCTGTTATTTAACAAGAGTGCATCAATTGATCCAAAAGGACAGTAAAGGCTTTATAATTTTGCATATAGAGACAAAATTGTTGAGTAGCGCAACTGTTTTCAACATTGATAAGAATAATAAATGATTCTTGAGGAGCAAATCAGCATACTAGAATGATTTCTGAGGGACACTGAAGACTGGAGTAATGATGCTGAAAATTCAGCTTTGCATCACAGGAATAAATTACATTTTAAAATATAAAGCAGTTGTTTTTAACCTGTAATAATATTTTGCAATATTACTGTTTTTAGTGTATTTTTGGTCAAATAAATGCAGCATTGGTAATCACATGACACGAAAAAAAAAAAAAAAAAAACCTTTTGGTGATAGATTAATTCAGATTAATTAATTTATTCTTAATTCATGCAGATGAGAAGTGTTCTGCTTTTCAGTTCCTTTCAACAATCCAATGCAAATTGTGTAGTATTTCCACTCTGTTCCTGTCCCGTCATGCTATGAGCACATACAATAAGAGCTGATCCACAAGTCAACACCTGTGTCAACACTTGCATGTGTGCAACGTTTCCAACATTAGTTAACTCCCTATTCTCTTAACCTGCCAACATCATCATTTTGTGTTCCCAAACTTTCAATACTTCTTAAAGAGAGGGTTTTCTGTACCGTTTTAATCTTTACCCATTAACCTATTAGTATTTTGGAAACCACTAATCTTGTATTTTGAAATAAGGCTCCATAATATTTAATAATGAAACAAGAAAAATCATCATAAAACACAATTGTCTGACATCATGAAACAATTTGTAATCTTTAATCAGTCTCTCGATCAAGACATTATATGAAAGTGGTTAATAAATCAAATTATTGCCTTTTATGTATATTATACGTAAAAGAAATATCTTAAACAATACTTTTAAAGTTAGTCTTACCTTAGGATGCATTCTCTTCTTCAGTGCACGAGTGTATGTCCAGCGCAGGTGTGTGTGTGATGCAGGGGTCACTTGTTGGACTGTGAGTGTTGCTGGAGTCTGTGTCCACCGCCGCCTGCATGTGATCTGTTGAGGGGTCTTTGGAGGAAATATACAGACATGCACACGTACACGCACACGCACACAAACACTGCGTCATAGCAAGAGTAATTGTGTGCATCTGCTGCTCTTTATTGGGTAGGTGAATGACCTGCAGGCTTCTTTTCATCACAATGAGCCTTTATCTGTGATCTCTCATCCAGACTCAACACACACAATCAGCAGCCGCTGCTACTTCTCACATGTGAATACTGCTCAGTCAGTGACCTAATCGCTGCACTGTGAAACCAATGGTGATTGTTCGTTATGTGCTACGCTAAAGTGTTCGCAATAATATTAAAAGTCTGTATATGAGAGCAATAGAGTGATGGTGTATTTCCGTTACAGATGCATCATAACCTGTGATCATATGGTTCTGTTTTCTGCCTGTGTCAGTTTCATTTCCTGTGTAATGTTAATCCATTAAGCCACTGAACATCTATGGAAAATGTTAAATGACTCAACAGGTCTCACCTTTGCCCTGTGCCATCTCTGGTAATTCAAATATCCCAACACACACACACACACACACACACACACATACAATAACCTCATATAATCCTCATATAATTACTCACTAAACACTAAATATGATGAACTATGATTACTTGAAATAAAATTTAGATTAACTGAAATAAAAATATAAATGTTGAATAAAATAAATTAAAACTTAAAAGCTATATAGACAAAAAACCTAAGAAAAATAGCAAAAGACAATAAAATTGCTAAAACTTTAAAATACAAATGAAAACATAAAACTATAAAAATGTTATTAAAAGTATCAGCAAAAACTGTTATAGCAAACTGATGATACTAAAACAACACTGGGTTTGGAGTACATGACTAGCTTTTGTAAATCAGCCCGAGGGTTTGAAGACTGGTGGGTGATCTTCCATCACCTGCCCTCTGTTCAGCACAAATAAACACACACACACACACACACAGTCTGGTATATCTCCATAGGTGTAATGGTTTTTATACTGTACAAACTGCATGTGCTAATGCCCTACACCTAAACCTACCCCTTACAGGAAACTTTGTGCATTTTTAGATTTTCAAAAAAACACCATTTAGTATGTTTTTTAAGCCTTTTAAGCCCCCACACTCACACAGAAAGAAAGAAAACACAACCAGTTCTGACAGGAATCATTTCATTTAATTAGAGGAAATTGTACTGTTGGTTTAAAATGGAATCCTTCCTTCGTATAGATAGCAACAATTATGTAGGAATATAGATGACATTTCTGGAAAAGTAAAAAACCATGTAAAACAATTCACGCAGCTGACAGTTGACATTAGATGAAATCAACTTATAGGAAATTTAGTGTGAGCAATGTTTTATAATATTACATAGCAAAAATTTACTGTCAAGTTTGGTACAGAGGCTCAAATAAACAGGCTACCCACAATCCCTTGAATAATGTGTGTTTTGGTAAAGCATTATAAAGACTTGTACATATTTGTTATTCAGAATTAATAATATTTAGAATACATTTTGTTAAAAAAAGATTTTATATTAGATAAAAACATTTTGTTTCAAGTTACCATTCGAGTGATTAGTGTTCAGTTTGGTAAAGTATATATATATATATATATATATATATATATATATATACACACACACACACATGTTCGTTTTTGTGTAAAGTGGGGACATTCCATAGGCGTAATGGTTTTTATAGTGTACTTACTGTATGTGCTATTGCCCTACACCGATCCTACACCTAAACCTACCCCTTACAGGAGACTTTTTTTTTCCTGTTTTCCTGTAGCTCAAATAGTAGAGCATGGCGCTAGCAACGCCAAGATCATGGGTTCGATTCCCAGGGAAAGCAAGAGCTGATAAAATGTAAAAACTGTAACCTGAATGCAATGTAAGTCGCTTTGGATAAAAGCGTCTGCTAAATGCATAAATGTAAATGTAACTTTCCCCAAAAAAAACCTCACTCTGTATGATTTATAAGCGTTTTGAAAAGTGGGGACATGGGTCAATGTCCTGAAAAGTCACCTTCACCTTGTAATACCTGTCATACCTTTGTCATTATACAAATCTATGTCCTGACTTTTCACAAAAATGTGCACACACACACACACACACACACACACATATATATATATATATATATATATATATATTAGTTTTGGTGCATTGAGGTAACTGTAACTTTGGTCAAAAGCTCTGCCAAAATAAATTTAATTTATTGCTTTAATTTTTGAGTTTTCTTAATAGACAGACAGATAGATAGATAGATAAATAGATAGATAGATAGATAGACAGACAGACAGACAGACAGACAGACAGACAGACAGACAGACAGATAGATAGATAGATAGATAGATAGATAGATAGATAGATAGATAGATAGATAGATAGATAGAGATAAAAAAAAGCATGAATAAATGATGCATTTACTGTTACAGGTTTATTGTTTTACTGTTTGCTGACTGTATGGTTGTCAGTGTATTTGAGTTACATGTGCATTAATGATCCTATTGCACTACTTTGCCTTTCCAAGTTCTACAAGATTTCAAAGATCACAGGTCATGTAAAGCTGTATATAAGAATTAGGCTATGACAAATTAAAACAACTTGTTGCTAATTGATAATTTGCTAAACAATAAACCTGTAGTTGACACGACAAGAATGTTTAGGCTGAACAAGACATTTTTATTTAGTGGCTAAACATATTCACATTGGTTAAACAAAGTAGTGTCACTGTTATTATCTGCCTCCCAGCCCGGTGAGAAACGTGGATTTTGAGTTTCCCCCCTAAGCCAGCGTTCAAGGTGCAGATAATCACCTGTTCCGTTCCAGGAAGCAACTTACATCCGAATCTACTGATGCGGTTAACTGATGGCTGTCATTTAAAGGATGTCATATTTTTCATCATAACAAGTTTCAAAGGTGTTACATGTGTAAAGGGTCTATGAGGATTTACGTGCCATGAAAGGTACAGCCAAGCTTTCAT